>NW_025799869.1:2123298-2272383 GCF_021613505.1 Equus quagga | reverse complement strand
TGTGTAGATTACTTGTGGATTTATTTTTAAGGCATGAATCACCTTTACGCTGTGTAAGAATTCTTGTCATTATTGATGTTTCTTTGATGTGGGTCAAACTTGTTTCATTTTTCTTATGCCTGTGTGGTGTGATTGAAAATAGTTTATACTTCATATAAAGCCTAGAACTGTATTCAAAAGAATGAAAATTGGAAAGAATAAGAAAATCATTGAGTTGTCTGGTGTATTTAGAGAATATTGAAAGTTGTATTTTTTGACAGAAGTTGAAGTCTTGCCTGTATATGCTGGAGGTCTTTGGTAAGCATACCCAAGTCTCCCACTGTAATTTCATCTTTTGTAACAGGGAGCTTGGCATGGGTCTCATTTAGGTGGTTCCCAACCTTGGGTGGTTCACGTAATAAAACACAGAATACACCTCACTCAGTGACAAGGACTCTGAGCTGTCTACTGGGTGGGATTCCAGTTACCCAAAGTAAAGGTGGAACACGTTGCTATAGCTAAAGCAATATTCTGGCAGTAATATGGATGGAGACTACTAAGCAGAGCCTCAAGGATGTGACTTTAAAAATTACGTTTCTTAACTCTTGATCCTTTTTTAGCTTTGATTTTTTAAAACTGTTTATAAACAAGGAAAAGATTGGCGACAGTATTCCTGTCTGACAAGAAAACAATTAAGGATAAAGGAGGCATGAAACAGAGGGGCAAGGTTAGAAGGGACAAGAGCCTTAGAAGTAGGGATGAAATGGTGCGACTTTACACCGTTGAGAACCTATCGGCTAGTGAGTCCTAATGTAAGTTAAGAATTGCATTGCTGTAGTCAGATTTTGTTGAAATGGAGCTCTCTTGCCGCCATGAAAAATAGGAGTAGCATTTTCCATAACAAATGTAGCTCCTCTTCCCTGCTCCTTCCACTCTAGCTCCCTCCTTCTGTGTGTCCCCTTCCCTCCTCTTCCCCTAAAGGAGGAGGCAGCCTTTTGCAGCCTCTGTGTACCTGCAGTACCTCCAACAGTGCACGCCAGAGGACTTCATTTATTCACCTGCAGTTGATCATTGAAAGGCTACTATATGGAAAGCACTAGATGCTAAGGGGGATTGAAAGGCTATTCTCACGAGCTGTGCTCCTCTTTTTGTCAGTTGTATATAGGCTTGAACTGATGGAGATAGAAGAAAATGTACCAGTCTCCTCCAAATTCATCTTTTAGACAAGTATTAATAGAAGTATTCTGACATAGAGAATTGGCCGTGTTTTGAAAGTGTATTTACTGGTGTAATGAACAAATAGAAGCTATGCCAACAAAATAAGTTCTCTGTTCCCAGTGATGTCCCTGGACAATGACTTTGTTGATTGTCATAGTACATGCTTTGTGACAAATTCTTTGCAACACATGCATGAGGATGTGTTCATTTTGTTTGAGTATTATTGTATACGTTCATTTCTTTCATGCCACAGTCCATTAGGTTGGCAGGGAGGTGTAATGTTATTTTTACACATGAGGAACTGAGGCTGGAAATGTTTGTTCAAAGTCACTCAGATAGGTGGTGCAGAACCAGAATTAGCATTCATTTCTTCTGACCTGAGTTCAGTCGTATTCCCCAAAGCAACTATTGCTGTTGGCAAGAGTTTGCTGAGTATTTTCAGCATCTTGCAATATATTGTGAAATGTCACAGTGCACCAATGGATGCTGTTAAAACCTCTCAGCTGTGAGAACTAGCAGTCCTAACACAATGTGGCGCAGGTCTGTGTGGGTGGAGGAGTGGCTGGATCCCCAACAGGGCTTGGCCTGATGGAAGGGACCAAGTGCGGGATATGTTTGGGAGACAGTAGAGGAGTAAGGAAGGTGCACTTGCTGGAGGGAAGCTGTTAGCCTATTGAAAGCCTATTGGTACAGCTGAAAAGTTAGGTTTGCTGAGTAGGAAATGGGAGCTTTTGGTGGTGTTTTGAGTGGGGTCATGATCATCACGCTAGTGACGCTGGTTCACCTTTAAGGGAGAGGGGCTTGAAGGCTTTGACTGGCTTCCTGGCCTTCGAAATAGAGAACAAAATATGTGGAGACCAGCTGCAGGAAGGCTCCTTGGTTGTCCGTATGGGTCTCAGTGGGAAAGATGCTATCGTGGTGTCCAGCTGAATACCTGGGAAGAATTGTGGCATCATTCATGAGAACACAGGTGGGAAGTGGGGCTGGTTTGGGGGCCAGATGTTCCATTTTGGACTTATGTGTGCCAGATGGGGGAAAAGCGAACTATTAAGTGGAGATAGAGGCCTGGAGGTGGTGAAAGTGCTCGATTGCAAGTGCATATGTGAAGTCTTGAGGAGGACAACGAGAGGTTTGCACTCAGAACGAGTCTGACAGGTGAGATAGGGAGAGTGCAGAGGAGGCCGTGGCCTGGAGGAGCCTTTGGAAGGTGGTGAGAGCAGGGAGAGGGCAGGGGTTTGCATATGCAGGCCAGCAGAGCTTTCCAAGTGATGTGACAGAAGGGGCGAACTCTGCAGACGCCATGCAGAAGAGGTGGCTGATCTGGGCAGGAAGGAGGTCCCCATAGACTCAGGGGCCTTTGGTAGGGATGGGGCAAGGGGAGGTGGAGTAGCGAGAGCAGTGGATACGGCACAGGTACCCCAGGGAGGTTAGCTTTAGGAGGTGAGCTGCTGATATCACAGGGAGGGGCAGGATGAGGTGCTGGGCACGAAGGAGGTGTGTTACTGTGCTTGAGAGCTATCTGCTGTTCATGGCAACTGGAACTTTACAGACAAGCCATTTGAATCCCCTATAGATGCTGTGGGGCGTCCCTGTGACATTTTGTGTTGTGTGTTCTCTGCGTATAATTATATTCGCCTTGGATGGAGAGGAAACTCTCCAGAGGAAGAAGGACCGTGATGACTTGTCCAAAGTGAACAACTAGATTGTGATAGAGCCGCGACCCAAACCAAGGTCTCTGGACTCACGGAGGAAAGTTTTCTGGACGATAACAGCCTCCAAAATCACCACTCGGTCCTGCCCCCTTTTCTTCTTTACTTGGATTTCATTGGTCTGTTCATTTATCCATATTTTGGACTTGGGATAATCTTTTTTTACTGCTTTTTGCTGTCAACCCATCTTCCTTGCCCATCTTCTCTTGTGAGGAACAGGTTCTTCACCATCATCTGCCCCCCATTGAGTTTTCTGAGTATCACACAGTAAAGCAGGGATTCACAGGGAATGGACGAAGCTTTGAAGCTTCCTTTTCTCTACAAAGAGCAGCACTAGGGCAGGTGTTCTGAGGGGCAGAAAAAGGTTGATAAAGGGGGTTTTGTTTGCCTTTTCATTAGGAATATGTCATTGTTATTCCTAATTGCCTAAAAGTAAAAGCTCTTACCAGATCTAAACTTACATAAACATAATTTATAAATGTAAAATGTTACAAATTAACAGACAGTGATGGCAGGCAGTCTAGGATTATATGCGGCCTCGAAGCGAGAGCAGCAAGCAGCGAGCATGCCCATGAGTGTTAGCAGTCGGGCCTGTAGACGGCTCCCTGTCTCCTTCGGCGCAGGCTCTTACCTGCAGCAGAGGAGAAGTATGACTTCTAGTCAGCGGGGCCTCTGCCTGGATCTCCCGACAGCTGAACGGTTGGTAGATCATATAGGAGGTCTCGTCATTGGCTTTGGATTTCCCTGTCTTTCAGTGGACCAGCTCACTTTGGGATTTCATTGATTTGCTACAAGAAAATTTTCCGCACTGGAAATGCGCAGAAACATCTGCTGGTGCTTATTTGTGGGCATGAAAAGATTGTATTTTATGTACACAAATGAAAGATTTGTGTTTTAACTCCGCTGCGTAGCATTTGTCATTGTATCAGCTTTCATCGTAAAATGGTTGAAACCTCTGGCCATATACTAAATTTGCTAAAAAAGTCATTGTTAAATTATATTTTGGTTTAGCCTAGCAGCTTGAGCAAATGGAGGCAATAGCAGTGTTCACATATGGTGTTCCTCTTGTCAGCAGCGTGTGCAGTTCCTGGGCCACCATTTGCACAGCATCCCTGTTGCAGCTCTGGCCCTGTGAGTCAGCAGAGCACAGGATGTGGCAGTGGGCTTGGAGCAGGGAAAGGGCTGGGTAGGCCGTCTGCGGGTCCCAGAGGCCCTGGGACGGCGGCCCTGCAGATTGTTGGGGTGGAGGTTGGATTTGGGCTTTTCCAGAGCCCCCTCTGCAGAAGGAATGGTCTGCATGGCCCTTTTGACCAGGGTGGCTGAGAGAGGCTTCCCCACGTATTGGACAGCGTGAGAGTGGAAAGCTGTTGGGGCATCTTCAGGTTCGCCTGATGCTCACTGTGATCCAGTCCTATTGTGGACGTTCTGGCTCAGTAATGAAAAAGTAGAACTAGGTCAGCATCTTTCTTTGCAGGTTGAGAGAGAAATACTCAGAGGTTTTATTGGCTTTTTTTTTTTGTTGAGGAAGATCGGCCCTGAGCTAACTGCTGCCAGTCCTCCTCTTTTCGCTGAGGAAGACTGGCCCTGAGCTCCCATCCATGCCCATCTTCCTCTACTTTATATGTGGGACGCCTACCACAGCATGGCTTGCCAAGTTGTGCCATGTCTGCACCCAGGATCTGAACCGGCGAACCCCAGGCTGCCCAGAAGGGGAACGTGAGAACTTAACCGCTGTGCCACCGGACCGACCCATATTGGCTTTTAATTAGAGATATTTCAATGCGAAAATGAATGAACTCAAAAATAATAAAAAGTTTTAGTTTATTTATTACAAAATATTAAGCTCCTTGGTAATGTGGTATGAAATCTGTGACTAAAATTTACTCTTTTTATTTAGGCAGAAATTCTATACTGAAGATATGGCCTTTGGAGCATCAACTTTTGCCCCTCAGTATTTATCTTCCGAGATGGCTCTTCACCCGTATTCCTATCCTCCTTACACCCTGGAGTCTGCACGGAGTGTCTGCCCAGTGCCTGGCTCCCAGTATGATTACCACCAGCCCGGTTGTTACCAAGGTTTTCAGACCATGAGGCCACGGAAGGAGCACATGTGCCCTCTTCCACAAGACACAAAAGCTCCGCTTAAGGTTAGCAAATGCTGTGGTTTGGTTGGTCGCTTTAGTGTTTAGAATGCACAGGACTGGTCAGTTCTTGCATGCTGTATAAGCACTGCTTATCTTTTTTGTGTTCATTGATTTGGTCTAACCTTTTTTAAAATGGTCAAATTGTGAATACTAATGAATTTTCAATTTTAAATCTTTTTTATAGTGGTAGTTTTCTCAATATGTATTACTTTTTTATCTTTCCTGCAGAAAAAATCGTATGATGAGCAAAAGTTTGACCGTAAGAAGGTGGAGGGAACTATGTCATCTGATATAAAATCAGTTAAAGGTCCACATCAGGTGTCCACTCATGCTGCCACCGCTTTGAAATCAGGTAAAGATAACAGACTCTGTAGTGTTGTGTCAGTCTGCCCTGTCCACCCCAGAAGTGTCACCGCTCTTTGTACAGTTGTCTCTGTGGGCTCGTTCATCATGCAGAGCTGACACTGTCAGCCTTCCCGTGGGATCCTGGAGGCCTTTCCTCCCGGAAGGGACCTGCTGCCTGTGGGCTCTGTGATGGGCCCTCAACGCGTTGCTAACTTGTTTTACACAAGAACTTGTGTAAGGTCCCTGTTACTGTAGTTGACCATGTTCATTCCTGAAGTTGCTTCTGTGATATTCTGTTGGGATACTTCTTAGAGGTGAGGTTGTCTGACTGTGGCGTGAATCTCGCCCTAAACAAGACCAAAGCTGGGGCAGATAGTTACTCAGAAGACGTGTCTGCTCTGGGCCTGGAAACTCATTCAGTCTGTGGTTGACAGTTAGTGAGTCTGCCTGGTGGTGTCGTTTTTGAAATAATTTATTTACTAGCACGGTTTGATCACAGACATCACCTGTTTATGTAATGACTTAAAACCTTGTAATAGTGTACTTACTGAGAGTGGTCTCTAAATTCACTAACATGGATAATTTATGTTACTTGGTCTATAAAGTTTCCTCTTTGCATTGACTTCACCCGTAAACCATCTGGTACATAGAAATGTGAAAGGGAGGCCGAACAGCTAACGGTAGTAACTCTGGGCTTAGACTCAAATGCAGAGGCTTTATGGCACCTACTTCTCATTCGTTTGCATGAGTCTGTAAGTTTAATTCTACTTGATTTCCTCCAAAATTCTTCTAAAATATGGAAAATTTATTACTTAAAGGAAATTTGTTGGAGTACCTTTAAATTTACAAAACTCTAAAATATATATTAAGATACCCAGCTACACAATCAGGTTAAGGTAACTATTTTATCAGCTTTAGAATTACTCATAAAATTTGCATGTGCTTTGGTTTTTCGGCTTGATGGCCCAACCAGGGCAATTGGTACTTGTGGTCATTTATGTTTTCCACTGTTACGCAGCAGGTTGACAACACTAGCAAAGCTGGGCTGTTTGGACAATAGCGTGTTGTTGCATCAATAGCAGTGGACTTTCTGCTCTGCAATTTAAGTGTGAGTACAGGTCAGCACACTCTAAATTTTCACCCCTACTTTTAATTCTGTAAATACAGATGGGTGTCATAAACAGACAGACAGGAAATCCAGAATCGTTGAAGACAGTGGATCTGCCTCCAAAGCTGAGTTTGAATTTACCAGGTTGGATTTTCCTGAACTGCCGAGTCCAGAGAACCGTGAGATGTCGCAGACACAAAAGCAGCCCTCTTGGGGGCCTTTGCGCTCCGCCTCAGCCAGTGTTTCTCTGCTAAGAGAAGGGGGGAAGCCCACTCCAGTGGTATCAGAGGTGAGTGCAGCTTCCTCCTCTCCGTGTCCTTTCTCTTCTTCCTTCCTCGTCGGCATATGCCCTTTCACGGGCATCGCTTTAGGCATGACACCTGATGTCTTGGTGCGGGAGAGTCCTCTCTGCACTTACAGGACCTCCTGTGTTGTCTGAACTGTTCACAGCGAGGCTGCAGCACCTAGTACAGCTAGTGTCCTAAAGGATCATCTTTTTATCCAGTAACTAGAAGGTACTATAGTGCCTTGGGGAGAAGATTCTGTCTGAGTCCAGCTGCTTAGCCCGTTGTGAACATCTCACATCTAGCATTGCGTTCTGACAACACTTTTTCCAATACAGAGAAAATACTATTTTTATCAAATAGTAATATTTAAAACTGCATAGTGTAACTTCCTGTTTTTTCAGGCTTTTTATCTGCACCTCTCACTTGTTAATGATATAGCAAATTCAGCAAAAAGTAATTGCAGTAAATACATCGTTTGCTGTTTAATAATTTTAAAATTATGCTACATTCAGTATTTGGTCAAAGTTTAGTCCATCAGATTTAGGCATTTTCCTCTCAGATTGATTTGAGCTTTTCAGGAAAAAATGTAATCAGATTAGTAGTCCCTAAAATGGCTTCTGACAAATTTCTGCTAAAGTGAGGATGGGAAGGCAAGGAGAAGGAGCCAGTGAAGAGAACAGAGCTCACCATCTGCCTGCCTCTTGAAGGATTTCCGTTTTCTGTCCTAGCACTTTTGGGTGCCTGGACGCTGTGGCCGGAAGGCCCAGTGGCAGTGGCTCCTCGTGCAGGTACGCCATCCCCGTGCATGGACCCTTCTACAGTTCCGCCATGGTGTTTTCCTGTTCCATGGCTGTGACGAGTGAGGCTGACTGATCCGGAAGAATCACGGTTTCATTTGGCAGATGTGTGACCCTTCTGGTCCCTGGCTGGGCTCCATGTCTTCATCACAGGTGGTCACTGGATAATTCCCAGCCCCTGAGTGCTGCACCGAACTGGGAGCCAGGGCAGGTGGGGGTGTGACTGACGCAATTGATGTGGCCCCCTGTTAAACTGTGTCGTCGTATGTGGACACGAAGTCAGGCCTGTTGTGCCGTGGCGGGAGACTTACGTACACGTTGCCTTAATGTACGTTCACACTCTTGAATTGTGTGGAGTTTCTTTTTTTAAATTTTCTGTCTAAAAGAAACCTTTTTTCCTAATTATATCAGTAGTGTCTTGAAACATCCGAAAAATATTAAGGAAAGAAAAGAAAACATAGTTGTCTGAAATTGTACAACAAAGAGAAAACCATGCTTATTAGCAATCTTTTTTTGTTTTTTTGAGGAAGGTTAGCCCTGAACTAACGTCTGTGCCCATCTCCCTCCAGTTTTTTTATATATGGGACGCCTGCCACAGCATGGCTTGGTAAGTGGTGGTGTAGGTCCGCTCTCTGGCTCCAAACCACTGAGCCCTGTGCTGCCGGATCGGAGCGCGTGAACTCAGCCGCTGCGCCACCGGGCCGGCCCCTGGTTAATCTTTTTTTGTATTGATACATTGTTGGAATTGAGGGGGATTTCCCTCAGTTTGGAATTATGCATATCTAAGGACTTGTGTTTAAGTTTTTAAAAGCTTTTTTGGCATTTTTTCCATGTCATTAAATATTTTTTGAAAACGTAACTGTTACATTGAATCTTTGCCATTGGTATCTATCATTGACTTAACTGTTCTTGAATAGTAAGCCATTTCTAATGTTTCATTGGCCTTGGTGAGCATGGGTATATTTACAAAAAGAATGGGCTGTGTTTAAATAGTTTTATTTTTTATTACTGGGCTCAAATGAAATGGCAAAGTGAGTAAATTTAAGAAGCAAATGAGCTTTAGAATTTATGTTAAATCCATTCAAATTAGAAGTTTTCAGTTTTCTTTTACCGTGGGTGCTGCTGGTCACTTTGAGGTCTCTCCTGATGTCCCCACGGCCCCCAGTGCTGTTCCATGCCTTGTGCTCCATGCATCTGGCACCTTTCTGTGCCTTTGAAAGGGAACACACCTTACGATGCTGATGTTTATTACCTTTGTGGACCTTTGGATGGATTTTTTGGAACTGTGGTGTGTGGGCATGGTGAACAAGGGCTTTCACACTCACTCAGGAGGTAGTGCAGCTGTAAGAATGGTGTAGGCACACCTGTGCTGACACGAATGTTGCCTGATAGATTGATCTTTTACAAGCTGCATGCTATGTGTGGCGTGATTGCATTATTGGAATCTGTATGAGACCGATCCACAGATGTTTGTCTTGTAGGCAAAGAAATGGGGGGATGCTTGCCAAGCTGTAGACAGTGGGTGGTTTTTCCTCTAGAGAGTGAGATTGGGCAGAAGGGAGTAAGGTAACTTCTCATGTTATGTACTTACACATTTGGAAGTTTGATTAGTACATGTTTTGCAGGTTTTAAGGATGGCAAGGGAAACTATATTTAAAAATTAAATGATTACTGTCAATTTGAAGTAGTAAGAACGTAACTGGTTTGCTTTTTAGGGTGAAATAGTGGTGACGAATACTAATCTGACTAAGTCTGTAATTGATGCTGCCGCCAGTCCATCTTCATGTACAAGAGGTAAGCGTGGCTACCAAATCTTAGTTTAAAAATCAGTCATCTATTTCCCATGTTCATTTTCTGTCCAGTGCAACTGAAATGTTTCTGTCTTGAAGCCTGCCTTAAGACAGCTGATGGGTTGTTGATACACTAACCATAAACGCCATCCCACCTGTGAGCACGGGGTGTAAGAGAGGAGCAGAGGGGCTAAATGAGATGGCCTGTCCGACTAAGCAAGAGCTTTGATGGACTGCCTTCAGTAGTGCCTGTACCAGAAGTCCTCAGAGGTTTTGGTGTCAGGACCCCAGTACTCTTTAAAAAGCCCTAGAGATTGGGGCTGGCCTGGTGGCACAGTGGTTAAGTTTACACACTCCACTTCGGTGGTCCAGGGTTTGCAGGTTTGGATCCCTGGCACGCACCTAGACACCGCTCATCAAGCCATGCTGTGGCTGTGTCCCACATATAAAATAGAGGAAGATTACCGTAGATGTTAGCTCAGGGACATTCTTCCTCACCAAAAGAAACAAGCCCCAAAGAGCTGTTTATTTGCATTATAGCTATCAATATTTGAAATTAAAACTAAGAAATTTGAAAAATACTAATTTGCTTAAAAGTAACAATAATAGGGGCTGGCCCTGTGGCCGAGTGGTTAAGTTCGTGCGCTCGGCTGCAGGCAGCCCAGTGTTTCGTTGGTTCGAATCCTGGGCGTGGACATGGCACTGCTCATCAAACCACGCTGAGGCAGTGTCCCACATGCCACAACTAGAAGGACCCACAACGAAGAGTATACAACTATGTACCGAGGGGCTTTGGGGAGGAAAAGGAAAAAAATAAAATCTTTTAAAAAAAAAAAAGTGACAATAATAAATCCATTACGTGTTAACATAGCATATTTTTATGAAAAATAACTATTTTCCAAAATTAAAAATCTATAGCAAGGGGGGCAGTCTTGTTTCACTTTTTTGCAACTCTTAAAGGTTTGCCTCAGCATTTGGCTGTTTCACTGTCCTGCGTCACACAGCCTCTGGAAAACCCCACTGTACGCTCAGGAGCCTGAGAGTGGGCAAGGCACATGGCGCCTTCCTTCTATCAGGAGCACAGTTTTGACCCTGAGGACCCCAGAAACGGTCCTGGGAGCCTCATAGCCCACTTTGAGAACTGCTGATGTGTCTTGGCCTGGCCCAGAAGTAATATATTCAGAGAGAGTTCAGTAGATTCTGCTTTTGAAATTTTTATAAGTAGCTTGTCCTAACGAAAGACATTTTTACAAAATTATTCCAAATACATTCAGAGTGTGTTTTCTCGTGTGTTCCCATGTTTGGCCTATACGTGGCTCAGTAAAGATCGTCAGCGTAGAGACGGCGCTAAGGATGTGCAGCTCTGGTGACGAGGACGGTGCACCTGACCCTGTGGGATAGCTACAGGCTGCTGACATGACCTGCCCGGGTCCTGGCAGACGTCCTTTCCTTTTGTCTGTACATAGAGTTTCTCGGGCATATAAGGAGTAGTGCTGCTGTGCTTAAGGCTGTGTTCTGAAAAGAATGCTTTACCAGTTATGTGGTAGCTGCAGTCTATTGACCTCTGACTTCTCATGTCAAAGGGACACATCAAGGTCAGTAGGGCTAAAATTTGATCTTGAGCTCATTAATTCTGTGTGTATGCCACGGATGTAATTGTAGATTGTTGTTTTTCAACTAAAACTATTGTTTGTCTGCCCACCTGCACCCCAAAGTTAAAAGACTAGTTTTCTGGAAAATCAATTACCCTTAGAAGTTAATTCAGCATGCATGTCCTAAGAAGAAAAGCAAATTTAGTGAATATTGTAGTTTCCAAGAGAATGTTTTGAACAATAGACTAAATTTAATTATGCTCTAAGTAATTACCTCATGTGATGCATGTTTGGAATTTTTTGAGGAATTTCTATTTAACTGTTGAGATTGTTCAACACTTTTGGTTGTCTTTGAGCAGAGTTATCTTGGACACCGATGGGTTATGTTGTTCGGCAGACATTATCTACAGAACCATCACCAGCCCCTAAAAATGTTACTTCCATGATAAATCTAAAGATGGTTGCTTCATCAGCGGACCCTAAAAATGTTAGTGGGTCATCTTCTGAAGTTTTACCTTCGGATCCTTCCTACAAAGAGAAACACGTTGTCCATCATACCAGAAAGGTACTCATCACACTTTATGTTGATCTTCTCTACCACCATATAACCTTTTTATTTTTTATGAAATCCTAACTGAAAGTGTTTCATTCTGTACTGTAGTCACTAATCTGAGTTGGTTGTACTTGCACCTTGAAAAAAGAACAGGACCTCAGAACACAAGGAGCGGCTTTCATACGTGAATGAGGACATACATTGTAGCCCTGTGGTCTTAAGACTTCTGTGGGCCACTTGGAGTTCTTTAAAGGAGAGATGCTGGGAAAGCTTATGCTCTGCCGTGTAAAGTGCTGCATTCCCCCCCCCCCCCGTCTTTTTTTTTTATTGAGATAACCTTTGTTTTTTACAATTTTTTAAACCCCCCCCCCCCCCCGTCTTTCTTTTATCTGTTGAATTTACGTTGCTCTTACCTACAAGGGTACATTTAGCGAAATACTGAATTCCACATTTTGTGATCATCTTGCGTATGTTACTGATTCTTGGTTAATTGCAATTTACTTATTATAAGATAGCATTTCAAAATCCATTTTTGTCTTTCAGTTCAAATTATTTAAGCTGTCATTCTTGTCGATCCCTAGATTTGTTTCTTGAAGAACCTTTTTTTGTCTTTGATTTGCATTGTGTACTGATAGGTTATTTTAGGTTGAAATATGGTCGTATTTGTCTACTGCAGTTGTTGCCTATCTTTTTGAGTGTGAGGATCCTTTTTGATATCCATAGTGTCATAGTCCATTCCACACAAATGGGAGCTGTGTCTTTACTCTGCATTGATTGAGGGAGAGTGTGCTGGTGACAATTACAGTGAAGTCAGGCCTGCGTTCCTGTTTCCCACAGCTTTATGCATGCATTTGAGGAACACAGGAGGTGGTAGTGAGACCCCTTTCGAGTCATGTGGAGACCGCCAGCTCTGAGACCCTGCCAGCATCTGGGCGCTGGCTGCACAGCAAGCTGCTGGCTGGTTCTGTGCTGTGGCTGCTAAGTTGCCATCGGAACCAGTTTTTCTAATGTGCGTTTAACACTCTGAGTTAATAGATTTTGCTTTATTTTCTCAGAATCCTTTTAAAAATTATTTTTAAATTACAGGTATAAGAAAAGTTTATTGTAGAAAATGGAATTAAACATCCATGGAATTAAACACTCTATTCAGTGTCCTAAAAATCCATGATTTTTGCTTTGTTTTTTTCCTAGTCCAAAGCATCACAAGGGGGCAATCCTGAACAAAATGAAGCCTCAAGAAAGAATAAGAAAAAAAAAGAAAAGTCTAAATCGAAATATGAAGTCCTGACTGTGCAAGAGCCACCAAGGATTGAAGTACATTTACATTCATTACTCCCCTTCTGTGACATCATAAATGGGGCTGTCTGAATAGAAATTTGGGTTCACACTGGTTTCCTAAGTGAGCACCTCAAAAACAGTTTAATAACTATTTCCCAAGGTTAGAGAAAATAGCTGTCACCCGTTTTCTTCATCTCTTCTTCATTTTGGGTCCCAGCACAGTGCCTGTCTCCTAGCGGGCACATGGTGGACATGTGAGTGAATGAATGGTCTACAGACAAAACCACTTGTCCTGCCATCTAATCATTTGTGTGCCCTGGTACTAATAGTTACCCCTCAGCATCGTCATCACCTGTTTCTTCCTTGCTTTGGCATGCTGGCTTGTGCACGGCCTCCTTTTCTATCCAGAAATCTTACTGTAATGAGCTTCAATAGAGAGGGAAATTTAGAGCACTGTAGATACATCGTGGGCCCTGGCCAAGGGACTGTCATGAACTCTGAGAGGGCTCTTTAGATTGTTGTCCCATGGGACTCCAGGAACGTTCCCTGTCCTTCAAGGAGCCGTCCTGGGTTCTGACAACATTTCTCCTGGGTCTGCAGTGCCAGACTCAGCAGCCTGGCTCCTAGTGCCCGTAGAAGAGTTCTTAGGGCTGCTTCCTGGGCCCAGCTTAGGGTCAAGCTCAGGGCATTCCTGCAAACCTGGGGCCTTCCGAGGCTCTTGGAACATTGCCTTGAGAATAGCGGGATTGTGTGTTTGAAGATGAACAACTGTGGCAGAGTGTTTCGGTTGGGACAGTGCACATAATTGATATTTCTGCCCCTGTTTCCCACACAACTTCTGTAAGGCACCTGAAATGTTGACAGAGGCATTTTTAAGTGATTTTAACATTGTTGTGTAGAACCTGCTGCCCTTGCCCTTCTTCAGCCTGGGGTTAGCATACGTGACAGGATACTTCCATTTTCTGAGTCTAGGTTGACAGTTTCCCTAAGTCAACACAGTTGCTGAAAGATGTGTGCTTGAGCACTCGTGCCAGGGTGCTCGGGGCAGTTCTGTGGACTGCTTGGTGTGCCCACACCCTGGGGCCCCTGCTGGCTCTCAGGGGCAGGGGGATTAGCAATGTCGTCTTTAAATTTGTTCTAAGAGTAAAATAAAGCCGAAGACCAGTGTTACAGGTGTTTGGGCTATCGTACATCACCTTGAGAACTTTTATGGGACTTATTACAGAAAGAAAATATGAGTGAGGAAAAGGCGCCTTTGGGCGTATTTGCTTCTCTGATTCACAGAGCTAAAGGGTGTGTGGTTTACTTAGGATGCCGAGGAGTTTCCCAATCTGGCAGTTGCATCTGAAAGAAGAGACAGAGTAGAGTCTCCGAAATTTCAGTCTAAACCGCAGCCACAGGTAATTTTTAGATTGGAAACACAATTGCTTTGGGCTTAACTTTTCTTGCTGAACTAAACTCTTGAGAAAAACTGCTTTCCAGCCCTGTTTGTGTACCGAGACACGTGGTTTTGTTTTGATTCATTCCTTCACTGGAGAACACGTCCAGTCTGCTGAAACAGAATTGCTCTTAAGCTAAAATGTTTTGTCACTTTTCTAATAAGACTGTTGGTAACTGCCACTGCTGTATCAGAAAGGAGGGGGACACAAACTGCCTCTGGAACTTTGATTTAAAGAAAAAACGTTGAGTTGGTTTATTCAGGAAACAGAAGAATTCCTTTGTGAGGCAGTTATATCTGACAGAAGGAAAATAAGAGTCACCAAAATTTCACTCTGTAAGTGGTCAAACAGGGTGAAGAGGGGATTCTCCTTGTGCTCCAGCCCCACGGTGGGTTCAGGAATGACTTGTGGTTCATGTCTAGATGGAGAACCCACATACTTCTGGCTGTTTCCTCTCGAGCATGTGGATTGTCATGTTCCCTTTCAAAGTGGGGTAATTATTTTCACATTGGTGAAAAGTAAAATTCCAAACCCTTGTGCGAATTAACTTTGTGTTCGCATGTTATAATTTAGTCGTCCTCCATCCCTGCAGAGGTCTCTGTTGTCCGCCTTGCTGCACGTAGGCTCGGCCTTGACGTGAGCTCTCAGCCAGTGGGACTTTGGTGTCAGGGAAGAGAGCAGGGGGAGGAGAGCAGGATTGGAGGTGCTGAAGAGCTGAGACAGCGTGCCCGTACAACCCTCTGTACCGTCTCAAAACCCTAGTCATAGCTCTTTCAGGAATAATGTTTAGAGCACATCAGACTTTGTACCTAAATTTAGTACTCATCTGCTGGGTGTGCTTTGGACCTGTGTAAATTTTTGGCCACCTCCGCATGATTTCCTGGTAGGCTGCTGTCTCACTTGGCAGTTGGAGAGTGAATGGTGCTAAGGAGGCAATAATACCAACCACTTAGTCTCACACACAGACTTTTATAGCCAAAGACTTGATATAACCTTGGTTTCTTGTCTGTAGTGTACACTGTTATTCACATTGGAGGTGTAGACAGACTCGTAGGTGGTTTAATATAAACGCAGACTTACGAAAGGAGGAGGAAGAAATAACCATGGTGGTAATATTGGCAGATAATACAGGATTGATTGGGTTTTTTCTTTAATTACTTCAATTTTTTTTATTTTAAGATTTTTGTAGTCTCTAAGTTTGTTTCATTTTATCTTTAGTAATGACTTTTTGTGATAAAGTGAAAGGCACAGTTTGTAAAATACAGTATTATAAATAAACTAATTTTTGAACTTTTTAGAATAATTTTAAAAATAGTGGAAAGAAGAGCCAAACTCCAGTACAGTTGGATTTGGGGGGAATGCTGACAGCACTGGAAAAGAAGCAGCACTCCCAGAATGCAAAGCAGTCCTCCAAGCCAGTGGTGTTCTCAGGTAAGAGTCCTTTCTTCTCGGACAAGTGGTTGCGAGTTCTTTTCAGATACACTATTTTCTCTTGTCATCAAAAGTCATTTACATGTAATCAAAACAGTCTGGTACTGGCATAAAGATAGATATAGACCAAAGGAATAGAAGTAAGAATCCAGAAATAAACTCACATGTCTATGGCCAGTGGACTTTTGACAAGGGTGCTAAGTTCATTAAAAGAACAAAGAACAATCTCTTCAAAAGTGGTGCAGGGACAACTGGATTTCACGTGCTAAAGAATGAAACTGGACCCCTGCCTCACACCATATGCAAAAAGTAACTCAAAATGCATCAATGGCCTAAACATAAGAGCTAAAACCATAAAACTCTTAGGAGAAAACAGGGGTAAATCTTCATTACTTGGGATTAGACAGTGAACTTTTAGGTAGGATGCTGAAAGCACGATAATTTTGCAAAATATTGCAAATCATATATCTGCTAAAGGTTTAATATCCAAATATATAATAACAAATCTGCAACTCAACAACAAAGACAAACCCCCCCATTACAAAATGGGCAAAGGACTTGAAAAGACATTTCTCCAAAGAAGGTACCCAATAACACGTGTTAAATCCTCAACGTTAGTCATTAGAGAAATGCAGGTCGGAACCACAGTGAGACACTACTTCACATCTGCTATGATGACTATAATCAAAAACAAAACAACAAGCATTGGCAAGCACGTGGAGAAGTTGGAACCCTTGTACTATGTAGTGGAAATGTAAAATGGGGCAGCCACTTTGGCAAACAGTCTGGCAGTTCCTCAACATACTATATATAGAGTTATCATATGGCCCAGCAATTCCACTCCTCTGTCTTTACCGTAAAGAATTAAAAACAGACTCAGATACTTGTATGCCAGTGTTTATAGCAGCATCTTCACAATAGCCAGAAGGTGAAAACACCTCAAGTGTCCATCAACACATGTATAAATAAACAGAATGTGGTTAATGCATACAATGGGATATTATTCAGCCTTAAAAAGGAGGGAAATTCTGACACATGTTACAACATGGATGAACCTTGAAAACATTGTGCTTAGTGAAATTAGCCAGTCATAAAAGGAAAAATATTGTATGATTCCACTTACATGAAGTATCTAGAATAGGTGAATTCGTAGATAGAGAATAGCTTAGAGGTTACAGGGGCTAAGGGGAGGGGAAATGGGGAGTTACTGTTTAATGGGGACAGATGTTCAGTTTGGAGCATGAGAAAGTTTTGGAAATGGATAGTGGCAGTGGTTGCACAACATTGTGAATGTAATTAATCGCACCGAATTGTGCACTTAAGAACAGAATAGTACATTTGATGTTAGGAATATTTTGCCACAAATGTTTGTGGTTTTTTCTTCTTAAAGATTGGCACCTGAGCTAACAACTGTTGCCAATCTTCTTTTTTTTTTTTTCCTGCTTTTTCTCCCCGAATCCCCCCAGTACATAGTTGTATGTTTTAGTTGTAGGTCCTTTTAGTTGTGGTATGTGGGATGCTGCCTCAACGTGGCCTGATGAGCCCTGCCATGTCTGCACCCAGGATCCGAACCAGCAAAACCCCGGGCCGCTGCTGCGGAGTGCGCGAACTTAACCACTCAGCCACGGGGCTGGCCCCTACCACAGATGTTTTAAAAGTTATTTAAATATGATGACTTTAAGAAATAGATCTTATTAAAAGATGAGTTCCTCATTTATATGATGACATTGTGTACCTAAAAATCTTAGGGTATGTAAGTGTCCTGTATAGTTTAGGAAGCTGCATCTCATAGAAACGAATGACCTGCTTGTGCACGGGGATGCAGCTCATTGCGTAAGCTCAATGCTGATGCCATCATCCTCTCTTCTGAAACAGCTTGCCTTAGAGCCAAGACAGGTGAAATTGGCAGTGTGTCATAGAAAGAAACATGCACATTCGCCAGTATAGTCTTTTAAGTATATTTCCTCCTTCTGAGGCAGTTTATTTATTTATTTGAAATATAACTGCATTTTTAAAAAGAAAATACAAGTACCCAGGGAAATGGTAAAGAAGCTTACTTTATTCTTTTTCTGAAGCATTTTAAAGCAACTTGTAGGCGTCCTATCATTTCGCCTGTAAGTAGCTCAGTCTGCCTCCCTAACTGGTGCTGTTTACTATGGCTTTAGTCTCAGGACTGCTGAGCGTGATCTGTCTCTTCAGGGGAGGTGGGATCTTTTTTCTCTGGAAAGTTTTCAAACATCCAGAAAAGCCGAGTAAATGTATAGTGAACTCTGTACTCACCACCTACACTGTACGATTGCTAGCTGTTTCTTTCTGTCACATAAGCATCCCAGGGGTCAGCAAACTATGGCCCACTGGCCACCTCTTGTAAATAGAAGTTTTATTAGAACACAGCTGGTACCTCTTCATCTGATTATCTGTGGCTGTTTGGGAGCGGTAACGGCAGTCAAGTATTGCAGCACGCATGTGTTTCTAAGCCCAAGATAGGTACTGTCTGGCCCTTTCAGGAAAAGTAGGCTGACTGTGATCTAGCCATCCATCAGTATGTTTTAGTTCTCGTTTCAAAATAAGTTGCACACTTCAATATATTTTATATCCTATGTGTTGCAGCATTTATTAACTAGAGTTCAATATTTATTTATGGTTCTCTTATTTTTCCCTCAGAGGTAAAATATGCAAATGATGAAATGCATGGATCTTAAGTGCACCATTTGAAGAGTTTTGGCAAACAGATAATTCTGTGTAACCCGAGCTCCCAGCCACATAGAGCCCACCAGCACCCTTGAAAGTTTCCTCAGGCTTTTTCTAGCCAGTCCTGGCTGCTGCCCTAAGCACACTTGGCTCTGATTTTTTTCTGCCATAGGTTAGTTTTTCCTGTTCTAGAAGCTCATAGAAATGGAATCTTACAGTGTACGCCCCTTTGTGTAAGGCTTCTTTGACTCAGCACAGTATTTTTGAGATTTGCTCCTGCTGTGTATGTATATCAGTAGTTGCTTTTTGTTTTTATTAGGTGAAATTCATATAACATAAAATTAACTATTTTTAAAGTATACAATTCAGTGGTATTTAATACATCACCACCACCTCTGTCTAGTTCCAAAACATGTTCATCACCCCAAAAGGAAACCCTGTACCCATTAAGCTCCCATTTTCCCCATCCTCTCAGCCCCTGGTAACAACTGGTCTGTGTTTTCCCTGTGGATTTGCCTGTGACATTTTGTATGAATGGAATCATACAACATGTGACCTTTCATGTCGATCTTTCACTTAGCATGTCTTAGATTCGCGTCCGTCTTCATGTATAGTGTTTCACTAGTTTTTATGACTGAGTCATAGTCCATTGACCACAATTTGTTTGTCCATTCATTGGTGGATGGACATTTGGGTTGTTTCCACCTTTGGGCTGTTGTGAATAATAATGCTATGGATATTCGTGTACACGTGTGTGTTTGAGTAGCTGTTTTCAATTCTCCTGGGAGTGGAATTGCTCAGCCACGTGGTAGGTATATATCTAGTTTATAAATTTGCCAGATCTTCTTGCAAACTGCTTGTGTACTGTTTTACACTCACTAATAATGTGTGGGAAGTTCTAGTGGTTCCACATCCTCACCAACGTTTGGTATAACTGTTGCTCTTCTTAATTTTAGCTATTGTGGTGGGGGTGGAGGTGGGATATTTTTGAAGCTGAAGATTCTAAACGCTGTTTCTCCCTTGGATCATTTTATATGGGTTGTTGAATGATATAGTGAGCAATTTCCTAAATAGCCTTAAGGGGCTACAGCGGAAGCAAGTTTTATGTGACACTGTCATAGTGATCTTTATTAAAAGCCTGGAGTACAATCTTAAAATGTCTGGATGCAGTTAATGTCAGCTGGAGTGCGGTGGCTGAGGCACCAGTGGACAGTGCATTCCTGAACCCAGTGTTGTGTTGTCGCGCTGTCTTCCCAGGACCGCCTGCAATGGCCTTACCTGCGAGCAGGCTGAAAATGCAGGTTTTGGGCACGCCTCAGATGCGGTATGTTAGACGCGCCAGGCACGGGATCTGGGAGTGGGAATTTTTCTTTTGTCTTTGTTTTTTACTTCTTATTATGGAAAATTTAAAACATCATTAAAAGTGGAGAGAATATGATGAACTCTGCCACCATGTGCACCTTACCCAGCTCCAACGATTATCAGCATTTTGCCAGTCTTGTTGCATCTGTAACCCTACTTTTTTTTCCCTGAAGTATTTTAAAGAAACTTGTAGGTCATTTCATCTATAAGCACCTCAGTCAGCATCTCTAACTGATGGTGATTTTATCTTTAACTGAATTACCCTGCCATCCTCCCATCTAATAATATTAATGATTATTTCTTGTCATCATCTTGTTTCCAGTCTCTATTTAAAATTTTTGATTGTCTCAACAATTTTGGTCATTTTATATCAGGATCCAGTTTCACATCACGTGTCTGAGTAATTCTTAGATGCACCAGAGCTTGAGACCACTGCCCCCTTAGATAGCGTTCCCTCCGACTTGGTTTTCTCAACTTGTCTTGTCTTGGCAAAAGCCTGGAGTGCTCTTGCTGTGTATCACTGTTTTCAGACCAATCCAGGTGCTTTGGTGGAAGTTGATAATTTATGGATTGTCTATGGGCCAACTCAGCTTGTCCTCAACAGTTAGCATTGGGCTTATTTTGTACTTTTTGGTGAGATGGTCAGTCAGATGTAGTCATGAGAGGACATGGGAGGGACTCAAGAAAAAAGAAAATGCTTATTATACCCCTGGGTTTAGGCCAGGGCCTTTTTTGGGGTTTCCACTGGAAAGGTGAGGCAGGGCAGGGCACGTGGTTTGGGATTGGCCAGTTTGGATAATCTTGGTGAGTTCTAGGTTTCAGTGTGGTCCCCAGTTGTCTGGTACCTGGCGCTGGGGTGATTAAGACAGAGGGTACTCCCTCCTGGGCACTGGTCGCGTAGCGGAGGTCTGGCTCTGGCTTGTTTGGTTTGCATGTCACAGGCGTGCTGTTGCTGTCTCTCAGAGTGGCTGCCTCGTTCGGGGCAGACTCTCCCTAGCTAGAAAGATTTTAGGATGTCAAAACGTCATAATGTGTAGAAAATAAGTATATACACACACACGCACATACATATCCATGCACACTGCAGGGCTTCACTCATTTCCCAGCAGACATTAGCATAGCCTGGACGTGTTTCAGAGCAAGTGTTTCGTGTGTACCCTGTATCACCCCCAGAGGAATCTGCACAGTGCCCTGCCCAGCCTCTGATTCTGGAGTATAGCAACCCGGGGAGCCTGCCGGGAAGTCTTTTGTTGCATGAGGTTCTCTCCATACTTCATAGAAGTATGTGGTGTTGACTAGTTGGAAATTGAGGAGGGGCGGCCACACTCAGTGGCGATAGTTCTGTCATTGTTGGTGTTGAATCATAACTGGAGGAGGAGAGGGCAGTGCCAGCAGTCAGCGGTTTGAGGTCCCCTGTTGTGATAGGACTTCATTGCGAATGCATGTGAGAACAGGAAAGGGTGCTAAAGCGGAGCTTGGTCTCACACCATTCAGCTTACGTCTTGTCCCATATCCATTCTTGTGTGCTCTCTTGAGTGTTGCAGTGTACCAGTATTGCACTACAGTGTGCACAGTTCAGCACACCCCTCTTCAGAGCCCAGCAGGTCAGCTCGCAGGGACTGCAGTGGTGGATGGAGGCAACCAGGTGGTCGTGTCAGGCAGAGGGATCCATGAAGTCTGTAACAGTATAAAGTGGAATAACTATGTCTGACACCTGTTTATTCCACGTGTAAACTATGGACTGAATGTTCCAGACCTCCAGTCAAAGGTGAAAGCAGGAAAAGGGGAGGAACTGCCTCTGAGGGGGTAGGAGGTGGCTCTTTTGCAACTAGGTTCAAGTTGGACATTTTGGCTGGAATCATGTATGAAGTAAACAGTTTAGTGAAGCGTGGGCGAGGCGTTCCCTCACATCATATTTTTAAGTAGTTTGAGGCAGTTGGATTGTGAGGCTGGGATCTTGACAGTATTGAAATGATATTTTGACCAGAGATTCCAGGAATGCCCAAATCCTGTTACCTTCCCTTTTGACATCACTAGTGGAACCGTCTGAAGTAAAAATTAACCAAATGGAATTCAAAATTCCTCTTTATTTTTAGCTGACAATGCCAAATACCCCTCTGCAGGCTTTGTGGCTAGAACACAACTTAACTCACAGGTCTTTGGGGTCTCACGTATGTTCTGGAGCCTGGATCAGGTCTTCCAAGCAGGCTGGCTGGGTTGAGGAGGGGGAGAGGCACACGTTTACCAGCAGCGTGGGGAAGAGTAGCCCTGGCCACTTAGCTGACATTGTCATTAAACCTGAGATATGCTTCTTGTAGACAGCAAAGGGTCATATCTTTCCTTTATGCAGTCTGGCAGTCTCTGCCTTTTGAGTGGGGTGTTTTGTCCATTCACATTTAATGTATTTGTTACTGAGGTTGGATTTATTATGCTTTTGCTATTTTATTCTGATTCTGTCTTATTTGTTCCTCTGTTGCTCCTTAACTGCCTTCTTTTATGTTGAATAAATATTTTTAGAGTACCATTTTGATTCCTTTGTTGATTTTTTTCTTTAGTTTTAAAAATTATTTTCTTTGTTTCTCTAGGGATTACATTGTAAGTCTTAGTTGATGTGTTGGAGAGCCTTTACTCCAGTATGACTGTTTCCTTCCTCCTCCTTTGGGCAGCTGTTGTCATAGGTTACAGCAAACATACAGCATTGTAATTAGTGCTTTATGCAGTCATATCTTTTAAAGAAGTTGAGAGAAGAAATGAGGAAAAAGCTCACATTTACCAGTTTTATATTTGTGATTTTAGTGTTTTTATTCCTGTGGATTCAGTTGCCATCTGGTGTCACTTCTTCCAGTCCTTCTTCTGAAGCATTTCCTTTCGTATTGTCCGGAAGCTCTCTAAGAAGCAGACTCTCTGTCTTTGTTTATTTAGGAACATCTTTATTTTGCTTCCATTTTTTGAAGGCTAGTTTTTCTGAGTATAGAATTCCTCATTGACAGTTTTCTCCAAGACTAAATGTCATTCCACTGCCCTCTGGTTTCCACTGTTTGCAGTGAGAAGTCAAGTATGACTTGAATTGTTCCCCTTTCTGTGACGCGTTGTTCAGTCTCTTCCTGCTTTTCCATAGTTTCTCTTTGTTTTGACCATCTGCAGTTTGACTGTGATGTGTCCAGGTGTGGAGCTCTGTATTTATCCTACTTTTGATTGGTTGTAGTTTTTGGCTCTGTAGATAAATGTTTTCATCAAATTTGGGAAGTTTAGGGCCATTATTTCTTCAAAGAATTTTTGTTGTTCCCTCTCTCCTCTCCTGATACTCCCATTCTATGTACAGTCACGTGCTGCATAATGATGTTTTAGTCAGTGATGCACCGCATGTATGATGGTGGTCCTATGAGATGATTGCCGTGTGGCCGTTAGGTGTGTAGTGGGCTCTACTGTCCAGGTTTGTGTAATTACACTCTGATGTTCACACGGTGAAGGTGCCTAATGATGCATTCTCAGAAGGCGTTCCCGTCATTAAGTGACGCATGATTGTGTATTGACAGCCTGATGCTGCCCCACAGGTCTCTGAGGCTCTGCTCATTGTTTTCAGTCTTTTTAAGTCTTTCTTTAAATGGAATATTTTCTATTGATTTATCTTTGAGTTCCCTGATTTTTCTACCATCTCAAATCTGTTCAGCCACCATGCTTTATAATTTCTATTTATTGAAATCCTTTGTTTAAATCTGTTCTTGTAGTTGCCTTGAAGTCTTGGTCTGCTGCATCCTGCAGCTGGGGACACTCAACGACAGTTTCTGTTAAGTTCCTTTTTCCTTACTATGGATCACAATTTCTTGTTTCTTTGAAAGTCTCAAAATTTTTTGTTTAATACTGAATGTTTTGATTAATATAGCAACTCTGGATTATGATTTTTTCTTTCTTAGAGTAATGATGGTGATGGTTTTCTTCCTTTTAAGTAACTGCCCTGATCTGAATCTGCAGGCTGTCTTCCCCGTGGTATGTGGTTGATGTCTCTGCTTATGTTTTCTTGTTTTTGTTTTGTTTTTGGCTTGCCTTGCCAGGCATCACCCCTGTGTCTACAGAGCACAGATGGGTCAGAGGTTGTGCTCAAACATCTTGAGACTACACAACCTCCACTGTGTGTTCACAGGTCTGTGTGGGCTCAGAGCTCATTCAGCCCTCACGCCATGGTCAGGTCTGCCTGGCGCAGTTTCTGCTGGGCCTTGTGTCTCCTATACATGCATGTGGGCTCTGACATTGCCTAGGAGTGTGTGGGTAGCCTGGCTCTTGCCTTGCTGCACACGCACAGAGCCAGCCCAGATGTATGGGGTGTGCATCTCCCTGAGGCTGCTCTCCTCCTGGGAATCCTGGAAGGCTCCACCTGGTCAGCGGCTCTGTACTTGCCCACAGAGGATGGCACCCCAGGCTGGCTGAGCTGCTGCGCCCTCCCTGTTTGCCAAGATCACCTCTCTGAGTGACCACACTCTAAATCCAGCAAGCCCCTTCTAAAGGCAGAAACAGTGGAGCTGCTGGTTTTCCCCGCCTTTCTGCCTGGGTCGAATTAGCAGAGCAGGGATAGGATGGGAGCAGCCCAGGCCAGACCCCCGACCAGGCTGTCCTCACCTGGAGTTAGTGGACGCTCCTCGGTTTGTGGTGGGCCTTTGGTCACTTTCTGGAGGGCCGACATGATTGTTTTGGCAGTTTTGTCCAGCTTGATGGCTGCTTTTGGGGGAAGGTTGGTTGACCTCCTCATTCTGCCTTGGGAAGGGACTCCCCAAGACCCACTGTTAACGCTCTGTGAAGAGTTGCCTGGCAGTGGGGTGCAGATAGGAGGGACCAGGGCTGGAGGGCCTGGGTGGCAGGTGTTGCAGGAGGCCAGTTGAGGTTCTGAACTTGGAGGTGGCATTGGAGTTGGGGTGAGTGAGCAGATGTACAGGGCTGCCTGTCAAGCAGAGCTGATGAGAACAACAGAGACAGTCACCAGTACTTTTCAAGCATAGCATGGGAGCAAGGCTCCAAAGATGAGCTACTGTGCCATGGCCACCGCTAGAAGCAGCCTGGAGCAGGGTGTAGAGGGCCTGCGTGCTCTGAAGCAGGGAACTGGGCAGGTGAGACTTACTGGACATAGGCAACTGACAGAACACCAGCAACTTAAACGGGCTATGCCAGAATTAGGGAATGCGGGCTAAAGAATGTTAGGAAAAATATTGATGGTTGTTCAAGGTGGACAGTAGGTACGTGGGGTTTGTTGTTGTACTGTTGTCTTTTCTTTGGTGTGTGCTTGGAAGTTTTCCTGAAGAGTGGGAAACACATGCACAAGTGAACTGTTTCCTTGGAGCAGGAACAAGGTGGGAAGTGGAGCAGATCTGGAAGGTGCAGTGGAAGTCTCCGGTAGTAGTGGTGATGCTGTGTCGACTGTGTGCAGGGATTGCCACCTGCTGCATGTGAGGGGATTTGGAAAGTATGTTTATGTCTGGAAAACTCAAGAGAATCAACCAGAAGTAGTATTAGAGTCTTGTAAGGGCTAAATTTATAAGGTAGCTAGATAGAAGATAAACATGCGAAACTAGTGGCCGACTTCGGCAAAGGCACTGTCAGCTGAAGGTGGTGGCGGAGACTTACTCAGAAGAGCCGGCCTAAATACGAACTACCTGAAAATATCCTTGTCCAAAAGTGAGATCCACACCTCAGCAGACTACTGGGAACCAGGAGATTCGACTACAGTTAAGCAATAAATGTTTTAGATCTCTACCAAAAGGTGCTAGATTTTATTGAGAACCATTGCCAATTGGAAGAAGGTCTAGGGACAGTTTGGTGAGGATGAGGAAGGCGGGCGGCGTGGGGCCCTGAGGCGGGCGGCCCACAGGCGCGGCCTGAGGCCTGTGTCCTGCTGTGTTGCAGTCGGAGCGGTGCCGGTCCTCTCCAAAGACGCCATGTCCCAGAAGGGCCACCGCTTCAGCCAGGTGAAGACCCCGCACAACCCCCTGGACTCCAGCGCCCCCCTGATGAAGAAGGGGAAGCAGAGAGAGGTCCCCAAAGCCAAGAAGCCCACCTCGTTGAAGAAGGTGTGTGGCGTTCATTGAAACGGGGCGCTGGGAGGCCTGCTCACTCTCCCTGGCCCTGGCCTCCTTTCAGCTCTTAGGCTGTTCGAGTTTAACGTTCACCGTATTTGAATGTGCCGCGTCAAGATGCGTGCACGCTTCTCTGCAGAATGGTGCCTTGCTCTCCCCACGTGATGTGGTGGAGTGTGTGAAGCAGGGTGGCCTCGGCTGCTGGACAGGGAAACCCTTCTGTCCTGTGCTCTGCAATGACATGTACAGGAAACCAGAAATAGGAGTCTCGTTTTCCTCATTCACACTGTCTACCCTCAGGCTCCCTCAGTGACCTGTCTGTTTAGATTGGGTGAATAGTGGGCGCTTCTGGTGGACCTTCTGTTAGGATTGTCACACACATCCTTCATTCACTTCTCAGCAGCCTGGGGGTGTGGTTGGTCTCAGCTGGGGAATGAGTGTCTTGCCTGGGGCCAAGTGGCTGCCGAGCTGCACACTTGCATCAGTGCCCAGGTCTTGGGTGCCCTGCTCTGTGCACCAGGGGGACTTTCTGCTCCTGGGTGGCAGGTAAGAGGGCTAGGCCAGCCCCCGGGGGATTAGGGAGTAAGGGTACAAACAGGCACACTGCTGACAAGCTGAACTTGGGTGGCTTATTTTGCAGAAAAGCTTATAAAGTACAAGAATTTAAGTGTTTTAATCGTTTATTTAATTTTAAAGATTATTTTGAAAGAACGTCAGGAGAGAAAGCAGCAGCGTCTCCGGGAAAATGCTGTGAGCCCAGCTTTCGGCAGTGATGGCGCTCAGGATGCAGAGAGCGGCGGTGATGACCATGCCCTCGAGCAGGCAGACCCCTCAGGTACCCGTTGAGGGTTGCTTCTTAAAGAATTCTTCATTGGGGGCAGCCGTGCGTGCAGCAGCCTGCCTGGAGCTTTGCCAGCCCCTGGCTCCTGTGTGGGGAAAGCATGCGGTGTCAAGGCTCAGGAATGCAGAAGTGTTCAGGCTCCCAGCTTGACAGTGAGAGGAGTCCCCGTGGGTGGGCGGAGCTGCTGGTGCCTCTGCTTGTGGGGGTCTGAGGGACAGGAGTGAGGCCCCAGAGATAGATCTGTGTGGCATTGGATGGTCCTCGAAACTTGAAGCAGCTGTGAGATTTAACACCATTGGCTGCAGAGCTGCGTTCCCACGAGTGTGCGAGACACGGTGTCATAGAAAAGTACCTGTTTACCTTGAAGTAAGCTTTTTATTTAAGAATACGTTCGGGACAATCCACAAATCACAGGTCGCAAGGGTACAGTTTGAGGACTTTTACAAAGTGAGTTCTGCGCCCAGTTGAGGAGCAGAACGGCTCCACGGTCCCCGCACCCCCGGCCTGAGGTCTGGCCTCGACCGCAGCCCCACCAACGAGCCTTTGGGTGTTGTTCCAGTGGAATCTGGCAGCGTGTGCCCCTCTGGCCAGGAGTATGTCTGTGGCCTGTAGGGGTAGTTCCAGATCGTCATTGCTGCAGAGCATGCCAAGTGGTGGGGGGCGTTCGGGGAGCTTCCATGGGGGCCTTTGGAAGCAGGATGTGGGATGTGAGCACCCTCTCCTGCCTGGCATTTCCCAGGCACACTGAGGGCCTGGTCCGCTGCCGTCCAGCCTTGGCGGCTCCTGCCACACAGCCTTCCAGGGGTTGTACAGCTCCGCCCGGGGTGGAGGCTGGCCCACGGGCTGTTGTCTTTGTGCTGTTGGCCATCCTGGCGGGTGAATTCCTTCTCCTGGAGGTCTCTTACCTCACTTGCACTTGGAAGTCTCTGGAAGTAACCGTTTGTAACTGTAGGCTATTACCAAGTCCCGTCTGGTGTGTAAACAGGTTGAGGCACCCCTGTAGTTCAGGGGTTTGAGTTCAGCTCTTACTTGCTACAGGAACGGTCTCAAGCGTTTCAGTGCAGAAATTCAGAACTAACAACCTGATTTTAAAACTTTCTGATAGGAACTTGTTCTGGTTAAATTTCAAAATTGGAAAGTAAATTTTGCCACTGAACTGCATACTAAAAAATTGTTAAAATGGTCAATTTTATAGATATTTTGCCACAGTAAAAGTAACTAAATTGGGGTTGGAGAGGCATCTCCAGGCAGAGCAGGAAGTTGCTGGGTTCTTCTGTTTTTCCCAAGCCATTCCTGTCATTCTGCTGCCGGCTGTGACACTCAGCAGCGATGTCTGACTGTGACGGGTGTGTGCCCAGGCTGGCTGCTCCCATGACAACACCCTGGGAGGCGCCACCAGGCAACCCCGCCGTGGACCCCTCCCCATCTGCGCTGAGCCCACAGCTGCTGTGTCATGACCTCTTTCTCTGAAGCTCCAGCGGGGATGGAAGAGTCGGGGTCCTCCGCTCCTGTGCTGGAGAGCAAGTCAGAAGAGCCGCTGGGAGCTGGGCTCCAGGAGGTGGAGGCCTGCCACCTGGCCCCCGACAGCACTGCCTGCCCCAAGATCCACAGCCGGAGGTTCAGGGAGTGAGTGAGCCGTGGCGCTGAGCCTGCTGCGCGACTGGGGGCGGGCTGTGCTCCTGCTGGTGTTGAGCACTGGGTTCTCCCGCCTGGACGTGCTTGGTCCCAGAAAGCTGAGAGGCTGGGCCCCCGGGTTTTCATCCTCTTGGTGGGAGACTCCGGGTCCCTAGTGATAGTACGTTTCAGGGCTGCCTGATCTGCTGCTGTGAGGGCTCTGTCTTCCTGACGGGAGTCAGAGGTGCCCTTAAATCCAGGTTTGTGGTTGGGGAAATGGGTGGTCAGGTGACGGTGCATGACATCTGTGTTCCCTCTCGTGGTTTAATTTCTCTGTAATTTTTTGGGGAGCTCTGCGTCCTCCCCTCCCCTCCTGTGTTCTCCCTCTTTCTCCCAGGGTAGACTCTCTGGATGTTTGTGTTCATGAGGAGAGGCACACAGCAGATGGCCAAGAGGGGGACGCGTGGCAAGCCGTGGCGGAGGGCGGGTGTGGAGGTGTTTGTCCCTTGTAGCTGGGAGCGGGAGAGGGTACCCCCATCCTTACCTGCCGTAAAATCCAGTCAGGCAGGAATCCCGCCTTTTTGACCAGTGGGGCTGTTGAGGTGCGCGCTCTTGAGAGGGGCCGTGCTGTCCACCCTCCCGTCTGCAGCATCACAGCCAGTGGGAGCTGACGATGTCTGGTGTTCCTTTCAGTTACTGTAGCCAGATTCTCAGTAAAGAAGTTGACGCCTGTGTCACGGAGCTGCTGAAAGAGCTGGTCCGTTTCCAAGACCGCATGTACCAGAAGGATCCAGTCAAGGCCAAGACGAAGCGCCGGCTCGTGTTGGGGCTGAGGGAGGTCCTCAAGCACCTGAAGCTCAGGAAGCTGAAGTGCATCATCATCTCTCCCAACTGCGAGAAGATCCAGTCGAAAGGTAAGGTGCCCGGGGTCCCGCAGCGCGCGCCCTCCAGCTGTCAGGGTGCCCCCGGGGCCCCAGCAGGCGGCTTGTTTTGTTCTCTGTTGAGTATCTTGTTTCCAGAGTTGATCTGATCACCAAGTGCCTCACTGAGGCAGCCAGGCCCCGTGGTCTCCACGACATGGTTCCAGCCGGCGGTGCGGGCCTCGGCAGCAGGACAGGGTGTGTTCTGTAACGCTGTGTGCTGGGCGCAGAGCCAGTTTGCTCAGGGCTGGGGCGGGTCACTGGTCACTCACGCCACAGGGTCTTTGTGACTGGCAGCCAGGTAGTCCCTGCATTGGGCTCTTGTCCATTTCAGATTTCCTTGTTCAGTCTGTGTCCACTAAGTAAAGCCGTGGGTTTGTCCGAGCGCTAGGCCGTCTTCCTGATGCTGGAAGGTTGGTTATTTTGTGGGATGTGATAGGTTGGATGGGGGATCGACAGCGAACTCCCTTCCGTAATGTCTCCCAGGGGCCCTCATTGCTTGCCCATTCGATGTCGGCCTGGGCTGTGCAGTCGGGGTACTGGTGGTCAGGTGGTCAGGGGCCAGCACTCAGACACCGGCCCTCCTCTTCATCCAAACACTCTGAGTCCTCTCGGGCCATGTCAGTCAACTCGGCTGGACTTGCACCTTCAGCGAACCAGTCCAGATCCTGCACTGAGCTTTTCCAGCTGCCATTTTACATCTGAAGACTTGAGGGGTCCTGACTCATCTGTGGCACCCAGGGGCCAAGCAGCTGGACCTGCTCATTGCCAGCCCAGCTGGCTCATCCCCGTCATCCTCACTCAGGGCAGGTCCAGTCCCTGCTGATTGGATAGGATAGAAAGGAGTTTCAGGGGACCTGCCTGTTTGGTTGTGTGCTGGCAGCATCCCCCACCATGATCGATGCTGGGCTTAATGTGAGTCACCCCTCAAGCTCATGGCCAGCCACTGGAACCTCCTGTCGGCAGTTGGTGCATCAGGCACTGTGCAGCTTTGCCCTCTGTGCTGGTTCTGGGCTCCCTGTGCCTCCTGTGCAGCTGTCGTCCTGGGGGTGCCCTCCCTCAGCTCCCGTGGGGCGTGCTGTTGGCTCCCACTCGATCCTTCATCTTGGGGTGCACACGTTCTTCAGTGGCTGAGACAAAACAGGGCTGTGGGGGCCCATTTGGGAGATGGTGCTAGAAATCCAGTCTTTCTGACTTTCCGCCTTGTACCCTTTGTTTCCTCCTCCCTGGAAGCTGTGGGAGCTTCCTTGTGCCCAGGGTTCCAGGAGGGGGCACTTTGTGTCCGATGCTCTCAGGCCTGTCCCCAGCTGCTGGGTCTGTGCGTTGAGCCCCTGCAGTCGCCCTCCTCAGCCCCCGTTGCCCCTTTCCTCGGCTGCTGGGTCTGTGCGTTGAGCCCCTGCAGTCGCCCTCCGTCAGCCTCCAGGCCCCTGTGCTCGCTGCTGGGCCTCCTGCGCCGTGGCCTCTCGTTCCTTGTCCTCTTCTTCTCACCTCTTTCTTTTGGTTCTGTTTCCTGTACGGATTTCCCCACCATGTCTTGTAAACTTCTTAGAGAATTTTTCCTCCCTGCGCCTGTTGTTAGATTCTGGGCACTGTCTTCGTTGTTCTGAAGATTGCGCGCTTGCCGCAGCTGCTGTTGCCGCGTGGAGGGAGCGGGCTCTGAGCACAGGCGTGACGAGCAGCTTCCTTCTCCCCGTGGAGCCCTGGCCCCGGTGACTTGCTGCGCTGCACTTGGGCCGAGGCCTCCGCCAGCGTCTCGTGCTCTGGGCTGTCTGCTGACCTCGGCAGCTCCTGAGAAGCTGACTTGGAGCCTGGACGTGTGGCTGCCGTTTAGGCCGGGAGCTTCATTGTACAGGAGGGGTGCTCTCGCTGCAGCGAGTGTCAGGCTGCCCAGAAGGCTGCTGAAGACAGATGCCAGAGTTTCTGCTGGATAGGTCCAGTGCGCCCCAGACCTTGCATTTCCAGCGAGTTCTTGGGGATGCTGCTGCTCCTGGGACCCCAGTCTAAGCGCCTCTGCTGGAGCCTGGCTGGTTGGGCTGCTGCCACTTTGGAGAGCACCCCGAGGGCCATGTCTCTGACTCCCCTTGGGCTGGTCACGTTCCCAGGGGAGGACTCTGCCCCGTCCTGTGGGATGGGAGAAGGGCGGGGCCTTGACCTCCACCCTGGGAGCATGTGGGGACCGGTGTCCTGCAGTGAGCTGCGCCTGCCTCTTTGGGGTCCAGTGCCCTGCGTCACTGGGTGAAGTGGGTCTGGATGCCGACTTACTGTCACCTCATCAGCACCTCACCCCATTTCCGAAGGTACCCAGTGCGGCCGGTTGCCGAGCTTTGGGGAATCGATCCTAGGGTGCAGATGGCTGGTTCTAGCCTTCTCCCCACTGTTGCCTTAGGTCGGCTAGGTCACTTGTCTGTTTGCATTTTAGCTTCCAGAAATGTTTTTGCTCTCATCTCGCATTTTCTTGTGGATTTGTATCTTTAGAAAACAAACAAATGGGCATGCGTGTATTCAGGTGACGGTCCAGCTTCCTCTTCCCTGGCTGTGCCAGAGAATGGAGCTGCGATTTAACCACAGGCATCTGCAGGATTTCTTGTGTTTAAATACGTTGTTTAATCAACGCTTCCTACAGGTTTTTACTTTAAGGCATCAGGAACTTGATTACATGTCTTAGAAATGTTTCTTCCTCAGCAGAGATAGCCTGTGGCTTACTGTCACCTTAAAGGTGAGCTTCAGATCACGGTCTTGGGTTGTGTTACAGTACTCCATTTGCTCCACGTGGCGTTTGACCTGCTCCTTCTGAGGGTCAGCTTTCAGTGGGAGTTGATCGGGTGGAGCCTTCTGCCCGTTGCAGGTTGTCTCATCGTGGCATGTCGAGAAGTTGGCACTTGGAGGTGCTTTCAGCTCTCACCAGTGACACTGGCTAGGCGGTCAGTTAGCAAAGCAGTTGGACTTTGCTGCTGTGTCGGGGTGCCCAAGCCCCCGCCCGGTTCAGAAGTGCCCTGGGAGTATTCCAGGACTCCAGGAGAGCCCTCACAGCTGTGACTTATTGCAGTGGAAAGAGATGGAGCAGGATCCGCCAGGGGGAAGGCATGTGGGGTGGAGTGGGGGGATCCAGGCACACATGTCGAGTCCTCTCCTGGCAGAGTCACACAGGACACACTGTGACAGCACTTGTGGACTGTCGTCTGCCAGGGAAATGCGTTAGAGGGCATCGCCCAGGGATTTTATTGGGGGCTGATCACGTGGGCAGCCTTGGCCCAGCATGCACCACAGTTGCAGACTCCTGGCAGGCAAGCCGGTCTCAGTGCAGGCCTCACCACTAGCAGGGTAGGCACCGTGGCCACTCTTCACAGGTGGGGCAGCAGGCGCCCCCCCATGAACCCATGTTCCAGCACGAGGCCTTTCTGAGGACAGGGCTGGGCCAACCACGTTTGCTCTTTCCTGCACGCTGCTTTCCTAGCGTTGTGGTCAGCTCTGGGGTTGGGGTGGACATGAGGCTGAGAGACCCCTTAGTGAGAGGCGATGCAGCCAGTGTTTGGGGCACTCGGTCAGTCTCCTGTGACAGGTTGAAAATATATCTCAGGAACACACCCTTCGCCCCACTGCTGCCCCATCCCCCCTTTTCCCAGACTACCCCCACAGCTGGTGTTTTTCTTTGAAGTTTGTTTATGTCCCCAGAAGTGGCCTCCTTACCACTTTCCATATTTTTCAGGTAGATCTGTGGCAGGGGTGGGCAGAATTAAGGGATGTGGGTCTTAAACCTTAATCCCCAATCAGACTGGCTGCAGAAGAAATTCCCAGTTTCCACAGAGTGGGAGGATGTGCATTTGAGAAGTTCTTTTCCTGGAAGAAAATGAGACAATCCTACATAGTCAGGTTCCAGCTGATGGAGATGCTGGGAGCTCTTGTCTTCCCGTGCAGATGTTGTGTGTTCTGTATGGAGTTGGTCTGTATGCAGGGGGCCTGGGTGGGGCCTCGGCAGGGCCCCGCTGTGGCCTCGTTGCACATGCCAGGTTAAAGCAGTGCACCACGCTGGGGGCAGGCTCCCCAGATTCCTCCAGCCACCCACAGGCAGCCACTGTTGCCAGATAGACGTGTCCTCGATAGTCCGTGTGTGACCTGTGGCCTCCGGGGCCCCATTTGTGGCTGTGTCTTTAGCTTCACAGTCTACCTCAGGACCTTGCGTCGCACTGCACCTAGCCCTGTGTTGCTCCTGAAGGGCCGCACAGTCGGTACTGATGGGTGTGTCAGCTGCTCCAGCTTCCTCAACCGTGAGCAGGCCGCACCTCACACACTGTTGTTTCCTACTCTTGGGAACACCTCTGTAGGTTCTGGACCTACAGTTGAAAGGGCGTGTCTGTGTGTGAGGTTGTGTGTGAGAGCAGAGGGTGCCGCCGCTCCTGGCCCCCCGCCCTCTCGGGCAAGTCTCATTCAGGCTTTCCTTGTGAGGGAGCCTGAGCCTCTTTCCACTTGTCCAGAGCGTGATGTTTTCTCTGAACTCTGGGCTCATCTTCTTTGCCCGTCTGTCTCCTGGGTGTGGATCTTTATATTAAGGTGCATGTTTTTTATAAGAAAGTTACTAGCCCTTTGGGTAAGAATTGTAAATATTTTTCTGGTTCGTCATTAGCCTATTTTTTTAACCTTTTTTGGGCCATGCAGAGACTTTAGGTGTTGTATATATTGTTTTTTTTTTTTTTTAAGATTTTTTTTCCTTTTTCTCCCCAAAGCCACCTGGTACATAGTTGTATATTCTTAGTTGTGGGTCCTTCTAGTTGTGGCATGTGGGACGCCGCCTCAGCGTGGTTTGATGAGCAGTGCCATGTCCGCACCCAGGATTCGAACCGACGAAACACTGGGCCGCCTGCAGCGGAGCACGCGAACTTAACCACTCAGCCACGGGGCCAGCCCCCAATATATATATTGGTATTTTTTATTTTTTTTTATTGCATCTATATTTTATGTTATTCCTCAGCCTTCCCACGCCAAGGTTATTAAAGTTTTTTTTAATTGGTCTTTTCTGGTTCTTCTGTGTTTCCACTTTTGTTTAGGTAGACTGTATTTCAGTCTAAGACGGATCTTTCCAGAGGCTGACACGGTTGTCCCTTTTCCACCTCTCCTCCAGCTTCCAAATTTTGCTCTTCCTGACTTGCTCGGGTTCCACACATTCAGATCATTTCTGGAGCCTCCACCTGTCACTTTGCGTCCCCTTATTTATGTTCTCGTAGCTTGATAGCAAGACTTAATGCCTGGTGATGCCAGCCAGATGTTATTTTCCTTTTTCAAAAGACTGGTCTCACTTTTTTTTTTTGTTTCTCAAAATATCCCGTTTGCAGTAAGTTACAGTATTTCAGAGTTTTAGTGAACGTGGAATTGATGTTTTGCGACATTGGATCCTTCTGTCTGGGAGCATAGATGCCTTTTGTTGGGATTTTCTGTTGTGTTTTAGTAGCATGTTGACGTTGCGCTGTAAGTCTGCCATGCTTCTTGATAAATTCATTCCTCCCGGCTGTAACCCTCAGTGGTGGTGTTCGTGGGTCATCTCTCCCATTACACATTCTAGCCGGCTTCTGCTTGGATGTCTGAAGAGTGCTGATTTCTGCATCACTCGTGCACAGACACCAGTACGTAGTTCTCTCTGTTGGTAGGAATTCTTCAGTGCTGCTGGCTTCTGGTCTGGCGGCACAGCACGCCACACACAGCTGCCCCTCTTCCCTCTGCTCTTCCTGAGTACCGGCCTGGCTGGCACCTCTCTGGGAGGCACTGGAGGGCAGTGGGTCTGTGGCAAGGTCGTGTCATTAGGGCCGGAGACATGGAGAGGGATGCTCAGTGACCCTGTGCTCCAGATTGCCATCTGTAAGTGGGCTGCAGCCTCCCCCTCAGGGTCTTCTGTGAGGCTGCAGGAGCTTACGCACACGAAGCAAGTAGATCGGGGGCCTGGCACATAGTGTCTTCAGTAAAAGTTCACCTAAGACTTCATTTCCCATTAGGCACTGATGCCACTTCTGGCTCTGCGTAGACATGTTTCGTTACGCTAAGGAAGGTCTCTTGGAGAGCTGAGTCCTGCCCTGTGGCTGAGGGCAACAGGAGCTTGCACTGCAGTGACTGACTTCTCTCTCCTGGTAGAACCTGGCTTGGGCCACCTACTTGATTGAAGAAAGGAGCTGGGGAGCCTTCTGCCTGTAGAAAGCAGCCCTTTGCGACCAGTGTCACATCCACGCTCCCGTGATGTGGTCCCTGTTGTTTTCTTGTCCTTTGACCAGGTGGCCTGGATGACACCCTACACACCATCATTGATTACGCCTGTGAGCAGAACATTCCCTGTGTGTTTGCACTCAACCGCAAAGCTCTGGGGCGCAGTCTGAACAAGGCCGTTCCCGTCAGCGTGGTGGGCATCTTCAGCTACGACGGAGCCCAGGTGAGACCATGGTGAGAGGCTCCAGCCTGTCCAGCGTGCTCGTGGGAGGGAACTGGAGAGCTGCTGGTTGTCTGCGGTCCCTGGCAGAGCAGCCCTGAGCCTCAAGGCTGGCGCCATTCAAGGCAGAATCCTTGCGGAATGGTGGCCTTGGTTTCCTACGGCTGCCACAGAGCAGCTGCCGCAGACAGGCCCATAGCCAGGAGCCTGTTCTTCCCCTGGGTGGAATCCCAGCACCCAGGTGGAGGTGACTCTTGTTCCCTGTGGAGGGCGCTGTCACTGGTTTGCAGGGGACCCATGTCCTTTGTGGTCAGGGGGTGTTATCTGTGCTCTCACTTCTGCCCAAGGACCAGTTCCACAAGATGGTTGAGCTGACGAAGGCGGCCCGACAGGCGTACAAGGCCATGCTGGAGAACGTGCACCAGGAGCTAGCGGGGGAGCCTGGGCCCCAGGCACCTGCCAGCCCGCCCGCACAGGGCCCCAGCTGCTCCACAGAAGGTGCCCCCCCGGCACCCACTGGAAAAGAAGAGCCGCACTACAGTGAGTGCTGGGGAGGGTCTGGGGTCAGGCCGAGTGCCCTCGGTGTCTTCACGGACTGATTTAAGGGTCAGGGTGGGCAGGAGAGCAGGCCACTTGGGGCAGGCCCGGCTGCGTCCTGGCCATTGTCTGAGAGGTGACCTCAGACTTGGGGACTTGGAAGGGCTTGTCAGTGAGTGTCTCAGGCGCACCTGGACAGAGGGTGGCCTTGAGGACAATGGTGTCCCCGGTGGGAGTGTGTCAAGGCCAGTGTGTGCTGAGGTGTAATGATGCTGTTCACAAAGGGGCGTTGCAGTTGGGGACGGCAGGGTTCAGTCCTGGCCAGGCCCTGTGCAGGAAACGAGCTGCTGGGCTGCATGCTTTCCTGTTGGGACTGTGCCGGCTGTCCCTGCCTGCTCATCAGCTGTGCTTTCTCGTTTCCAGTTGAAATCTGGAGAAGACACCTGGAAGCATACAGTCGATGTGCGCTGGAGCTGGAAGAGTCGCTGGAGGCCTCAACCTCTCAGATGAGGGACTTGAATTTATAAGGAGCGTGCCTTCACGTGTGTTTGCGTGTGGGAGTCAGGAGGGAGGTGTGAAGAAGACTCTGGGACCTTTTCTTCTCTCAGTTCTTCTGTGTCTGACTGGCTGTTTCGTTGGGAGAGGCATCATGCAGGCACGTGGCAGCCTTTGTAGGCATCCCGGGCTGCAGGTCCCCTGAGCGGGCACTCGGCTGTGCTGGCGGAAACCTTCCCTAAGCCTTGAAGGTACAGTTTTGCCTCTCTGAGCAGACTGAGAGTCTGGAAAATACTGGAAACATACTACTCAGAGTACTCTGCTGCTAAGGGTACTTCCTCTGTCCTGCAGGAAGCTGAGCCAGGTCTGTTAGCGGAAGGCGCCCAGGGTGTGTGTCGGGGGTGTCCTCTCCGTGGGTGAGCCAGCCCTGCCCTGCGCAGCCATGGTGGAGCAGGAGTGGGCCCCTTCTCAGGACATGGCCTTTGGGCCAAAGATTGGGGGGTATTTGGAGCATTTGCTAAAATGAGCCTCAGAATGAAAATCGGTTCTCTAACCTGTGACCTCTTTCATGAATTATTCCTCTCCATCTCTATTTTTCAAAGAAACTATGTATGTTGAAGTTCCCAACTTTGAGTTTTGATAATGTAGAAATCTTCTCTTTCTTTTGTAAATGAACATATTCTGAATGTGGTTTCTGTCTCCAAGGTCAGGAGGATAGAAGTCTACTTTCGTACTTTCCTGTAAGTAAGAGGCCTTATTTATTTTGAATAAAGAGTGATGATTTAATTTCACTGGAGACCCTGGTCACCTGAGGCTTCTTGGGTCTCCGTCTCAGTGGTTGTCCCACGTCCTGCTCAGTGCCTTTCAGCACTCTGCTTTGAACTGAAGGGGCTGAGCAGGGAGAGGCTTGCTGTGCCTGGACCTGCTAGAGTCTCAGTCCAAGAGACACTGTCATGGGACCCTCCTCAGTGCCGCCGCCCGCGTGCTCGTCGCAGAGGACGTGGCAGGAGCGGAGTTGCGCTGCTCTCTGCTCATCACGCGGTAGGTATTGTGTTGGCTGTGAACATAACGTTAGTTGAGTTCAGTCGGGCCAAACATCTTTCGTGCCTCTGAGACATAGGTGGCCTGTGGTGAGCGAGTGAAAGTGGAATAACGAGTCGGGAACAACCACTGTGTGCACAGGGCTGGCAGTGTGGCCAGAGGTGTGTGAGGCACCTGTCTGTCCTGCTGTCTGTGACACTGGTTAGTCCTGGTGTGCGCCCTGCTTCTCCGTACACTTTCTGGGTGTTTACGTAGGGACATACTGTCTGGTCACCCAGGTCCTAGTCCCTAACCCTGGGTCCTGTTCGCGGCTCCTCCCTCTGGCCACCAGGAGGAACAGAGGCCTTTCCTGCCCTCTTGTCAACAGGTAGCAAGTTGAATGTGTAGGTTTGAAAATAGGAGATTATTTGAGAATAGATTCCAAAATTAAATTTTGGGGGTAAAACTAAATAGCTTGTCAGCTGTAGTCAGCAGCCTAGAAGTATAAAACTGATAAACCAAAGAACCATCTAAAAACCTCTGCTGGAGGTCCAGGTCCTCTCCCAGGGCGCGGGTCTCTGGGTCTGGGCCGTGCTCAGCTAAGCGTGCGAGAAGAGAAGCTGAAGCAGAGCAGGTGACCAGCTACCCAGAGAGCTTGCTTCTCATGTGGCTTGACCCTGGGCTGCCCTAGTCTCACTGTCACTTTCCTGGTGAGGCCACCCCTGCAAGTGACACAGTGACCTATGCTGTGCAGACGGTGCTATAGGAAGCCGACAGCGCTGGGACCTCCCAGTACAGACTCAGCTCACTGAGCAAACGTGGAACTCTTTGCCTTTATTTTTTTCAACAGTGCAAAGAATCAGAACTCATCCTCATAAGCACATTTTCCAACAGAACACCACTGTGGGAACCGGAAGTGTCTGCATGTTCTGTTGAGCGTGAACGTGCTCTGACTGTATCCAGACTGCAGTGGGGCTTTATAGACGGAAAACAGCACCAAGGGGAAGGCCCCAACCGTCGAGCAGTTCACTCAGCAGCTGCTAGTACCGCACGGGAGCTGAGCCACGTTTTACAGAAAACTGCATCACAGTGCGGATGGCCTGTGAGCCAGAGCCGGTCCTTTGGCAAGATGGGCAGGCACCCTGGCGGATGACGAGGGCAACTTCAACCCCGAGGTCAGCGTCCTCGGGGAGCCTCGTTCTCGGTGGGTGCTGGAAGTGACTGGCGGGAAACACGTGCTGCTCTCACAGGCAGGCACCCAGCTTCAGAATGCGGGCTCCGGGCACAGGCTGCGGTCACGAGGCTGGGCGCGCATGTGTTATCTGCGAGGGGCACGAGAGAAGCACGGCTTTATTTGTAACAGAGGTTTTGGTTTTACGACGGACTGGCATTCCATCAAAAACTCTCCTTCCTCAATCAAGAAGAAACGCCTGTCAGGCTCCGGGCCGAGCAGTGGTGGGCCTGGGCCGTCACATGCACGCACACAGCGGAGTCTAGAAGGTACAGCTTGGAAACCGAGAGACTCAGGAGCAGGTGTAACAGAGCCCTCCTCAGATGCGCACCGTCGGGGGAATATCAGACGTGGCACCAGGAGTGCACGACGGACTTTTCTGCCTCAGACAACCTCAGGGTTCAGAGCGAAGCTGCAAGCGGACAGGCGCACACTCAGAGCTTTGTGAGCAGTCCGATACTCGGAGATGAGTGAGGAGTGACACAAAGATACTCCGGATCCACATCAGCTCCCAGTTAGGGCTTCATCATCATTCGAGGTTCGGGCAGATGCTCTTCGTTGGGAGCCTCGCTTCCCTCTCCCTGTGGTGTGCCTCGGTTAAGTGGCTAAGGTTGAAGGTGGGGACAGGCAGCAGGTGTGGGTCACAGCCCGTTGACACCAGCAGTCAGGAGGGGCCGTGTTCACACTGTGTGCTGTGCTGGGGGTGGCCCACTCGTATAGCGTGACATACTCAGATCATGTGAGAGCCATCGGTGGAGCGTGACAGCAGTGCTTCTGGAGAAGGCTCCGTCACACACACTGCTGTCTTAGCACAGCCACCTTTTCTGTGCAGCCTCTTAACTGTCTTGGTTTCCCGCTTCTGCCAAGACAGACCCTACGTTCCATGTAAGCACCTAATCAAAGAAAAAGTTCCAGGCGCTGTCACAGGTCCAGTCGGGCTCTGCGTTCTCCAGTGCCTACCCTGTGGAGGGGCCAGTTAGGCACAGGCCAATGGCCACCTCCAGGCAGGCAAGGTGACAGCTCACTGTCCTGGGGCCAGTGCAGGAGTGCATGGCAGGTGGCAGTGGGGTTGGCACGGCCTCCTGGTGGCTAAAAGTTGTCCTGGTTACAGCTTTCCTGAAAGAAGAGTGGGGTCTCAATTCCTGGCAGAGCACACACCTCGCTTCTCCCATGCACTGTCTTAGACGTGGTCGGAGGCCTCAAGTCTCCCGTCTCATGTGCCCTCCCCTGGGGGGTCCTGGAGGGCCTGCGGGAGGCAGCCTGCGCAGCTAAGCCTGGAAGGGAGCAGTCACAAAGGCTCCGCCTGTGTGGCAACAAGGAGGGGCCTTGGGCAGCCAGTGGACACAGGACGCGTTAAGGCCCCGGATTGGAGCTGTTGCGGCCCCTCCTCAGTGCGGCAGCACATACTGTGGAAAGTTTCTGGCCTTGCTTTGTGCTGGCCACTGAGAAGCCTGTACCAGTGACTCAGGAGCCCGGGGATGCCTCTGCCTACGTGGGAATGCCTGTCCTGCCACCCCAGTGCTGGGACACGGTGCGCTGGTGGCCCACATGCCCACCACTCCTGGTCTGCTCCCCAAGCAGCACCCAGCCGAGACTAAGCCACCTCCAGGTTTGAATCCCACCCCATAGGGATTCAGCCTGGGCTGGAGAGCTGCAGACTTGAGAGAGTGGAAGTGTTTTGTGGGCAAGAGGAAGCTTGTGGAGCCCACTGGCAGAATGGACCCCACAAGATGCCCCTGGAAGTAGTGGCTGCCCTGCCGGCCCCTTGCCCACCCGCAGGCCCACATTTGGCCACGTACCCATGCCTTCCTCCAGCTCTGCATCATTCGGTCGTGCTCCCCGGCCACAGCCCTCCAGGCGGTGAGCTCTCGGGTCCACTTCTGGTGAGTCGCCTCTGCAAGACAAGCGGGGCTCCAGGTCTCAGCTTCACAGGCCTTCATGGTACCTTGCGTACCCACAGCCTCCCCTTCCTGGCCCAGGGGGCCTCCACAGCCAGCATCCCTGCCCGCCCTTCCCCAGACCACCAGCTCCCGTGGCAGCTACTTCCCAGGGCCACAGGGTCCAGGCAGGAGAGGGCTAAGCCAACACCTCATGGGACGATGCAGAGACCCTGGGGCTCCTCCTGCTCCTCTCCCCTTGAGGGAGCCTGGAGCCGAGGCTCAGAACCCAGCTCAGCCAACCAGGGCTGGCATCCCATGATGTCATTTGCTACCTGTTCTGCGTGGCCTGCCGTGTGTGTGTGTGTGTGTGTGTGATCCTGCATTTTGGACACGAGTTACATGCAGGGCTGTCAAATGGCATGAGCTTTACTGCCGTGGTCTTCCTTTGGAGACACAGAAAGGAACTACGTCGTTGCTTTGGATGACAGCTCTTGTCACTCGTTTCAGAAATGGGTTCCAAGAACCCGAGCCCCCTCGAGAGGAAGCACACCTCACACCCCAAGCAGAACCGAGCAGCCCGGTCTCGGGTGCAGCCGTGTCTTCCCTGGCCTTCTGTCTTTTGTGTCTACTGCCTGTAGTGACTCAGGGCTAAAACTGGCCGCCATCAAAGTCAGGTCCTGCTCACTGCTCGGTGAGTTGTGTGACTGTCGTCATCTGTGCACTGGGCTGACAGCAGTACCTACCCCCTAAGACCTCTGAATCAGACGAGGTCACACATCGCGGGCTTCAAAGTGCCCGCTGCTTCTCCGGTCGCTGCCTAGCCCTGTGCCCACAGCACTGCCCACCTGGCCTCTGGATGGGACGTAATGTGCACATGACGATTCACTGTCCTGACAGTACAGGCAGTTTACAAAAATGAAAAGAAAGGAGGTTCTGGGTGGGAGCGTCTATTTCCAATTATTTTTTTTCTCCCAAATCTCTATTAAGATGACAAAAAAAGCTTTTTTAAAAAATACATACATATATATAAAAACTCTTGAAAATGAGCAGAAAATAGGAGAGGAAACAACAAAAACCTGGAAGTTGAAAAGCAAGGGGGCGAGTGGAAGCACAGACCCAGGAGAGCTGAGACCCGGGCCGGCAGCACGGACGAGGAGCCGCCTCACAGGCCAGGAGCGCGGCTCTGCGCCAGGCCGCCACGAGGCGGGTCACGTCAGAGGCTGAAGCCTGGCCCCAGGCCCTTCCCTGCTCTACCCTCCATCGCTGCAGGAGAGACTGGTCATCTCAGAGGGCACAGGCCGGGCTTGGGGCCTGGGTACCACCGAGGGCAGACTGCACTGACAGCAGACAGGAGCAGAGGGCATGGACACACTAAATGGTGAGATCCCATCCTCTGGCCCACCGTCAACCTGGAGGGCTGGCTGCTCCCAGTGTGGACCACGGGGGACCCACTGAGTCCATCTGCAGCTTAGCAGGCCCCCCGGGACTGCAGCCCACAGGGAAGCGGAGAGGTGCCAGGCAGCCCAGTTCCTCTGGTGTTAGCCCACGAGGTCCCCCCAAGACTTCTGATCCAGTAGCTCAGGCAGGGCCTGACTGCGTTTCTGACGAGCCCCAGGTAACTCAAATGCTGTCAGTGCAGAGACGGCACCCTGTGGAGAAGGGGCCCCGACAGGAGGGCTCTTTGTGCCCCTGTCCTACATGTAAGGGGATACTGAAGGGTGCCGAGAGTTCTGAGGGAAACAGAAGGATGACACAGACAGAAAAGGCCAGCGGGAGGGGGAAGAGGGCTCAGAACACCCTTGCAGTCACCCCGCTCAGTGAAGGGGACAGTGCAGCCTCGTGACAAGAACAGAAGCTGCAAGCAATAAAAACGTGCAAGTGAGATGAACTGCAGTATCGTGTGTGAGAGGGGCTGAGAAAAGCTAACGGGAGTGGGCAAGGGAGGAGGCAGAGAGGGAAGAGCAGACAGGCGAGTTGAGGGCCAGGCCAGGCAGCCCAACATCTTGGGAAACAGTTCTGGAAGCACAGGAAACCGAGTGGAGAAGAGCGAATAAACGTTCGAGGCAAGTTCCCAGAGGTGGAGGGCGCGGCGTCCACAGTGACCAGCCCAGCAGGCAGGAGAAGACCGTGCGCTTGCACAGAGCTCAGCCAGCAGTCACGTGCGGCCACGGGCGGTGGGGAGCCAGAGGACGGGGGCACGCCTCCACACGGGGAGTGGTGTCAGGCTGGGGTTGTGCAACCTGTGGGCTCTTGTCCAAGGATGAAGAGAGAGGAAGGACAGGCGCTTACGACACTGCCTGCCCTGATGCCCCACTAGGAGGGCCGAGGTGAGAATCTGGAAGGAGTGCCCAGGTGATGGGAGCTGCGGCCAGCATGAGGGGAGTGGCTTCTGCGGCCTCCAGGTAGGTGCAGGGCAGCCCCGGGCAGGGCGACACTGCACCGTGCAGAGGGTGTGGGGAGGCTGCCGGTCAGGGTGACAGACGGCTGCAGGGGCTGCTGCAGGGTTAACGACAGCCAAGAAGAGTTACCCGCACGGGAGCCGGGCCTCAGCGCCCTCCGTCACACGTGCCCCCGGCATGGGGGCTGGCAGCCAGGGTTTGGTGTATGATGTCTGTGTGTGCATGTGTGGGCATGTGCATGTGCTCACTCGTGGTTCTTGCTGAGGGCCAGTGGCACTCCTGGGCTGCTGCAGCCTGCTGTGAGATGGGAGGGGCAGGCCAGGCCTCTGGTCGCAGGGCCACTCACTCACTCACCGGGTCTCAGCACGGAGACGCGCACTCCGGAGGTGCTGTTCCCCGCTGAGGAGAGTGCGGAGCAGCGGTAGTCGGCACTCTCGCTGATGGCATCCCGCAGCCAGCTGAGCACGTGGGTCCTGCCGTTGGGTAGCGCGTGGGTCTGCACAGGGACGCACATCTCCAGTTCATGCCCGTTCTTCTCCCAGACGAAGCGAACATCCGCAGGACCTGGAGGCACACAGACCATCTCCACCCCTGTCCCCTAAAGCCCACTAGGACCCACAGAAACTGCCCCGGCACAGGGACGGGGGCTACCCAGATTAGGGGTTCTCTTGTCCCTGGTGGACCTCAGGTGACAGAGCAGCCTTCAGCTCAGTCCCTGCCCCTCCCCTGGAGGAGGCCTCCATGTGGTTCCTGCTGTGGTCCCCAGTGACCCCTGGGAGAAAGGGGGTACAAACACTGACCCATGGGCTTCCTGATCCTTGGCCTTGCTCAGTCGCCTTTTCCAAAGCATGCATGCACAGCTGTGTCCCCAGGACACACACTGAGGCTGTTGGGGTGGGGACTGCCACCGGGAGCTCCCGGGTGGGCAGGGGCACTGAGAAGTGCTGAGGGCCTGTCCTATTGCAATAAGGGCTTGGAGGAGAGTGGACACTGCAGACTGGAGGACGGGGTACCTTTCTCCTGCTCTAGGCACTGGGCCCTGGCTGGGGTCTGAGCTCTGAGGAGCCAGGTTTGGGCCAGGAGCACAGCACACACCTGGGCTTCCTGCCTCTCACACAGGACGTGGGACCAGTTTCCAGCCCAACACTAACGGGAAAGGGCGGTGGGCCGTCAAGACCAGTGTGCGGGGAGCCAGGAGCAAGATCTGGGCTCTGATCCAGCATGAGAAGCAGCCGGTTGGGGCCGCCTTCCCCATCTGTCGGATGCTGCTGGATGAGCTTGTGGGTTTCAGACTTCACCCTGGGGCCCGGGGGCCGTGCTGAGTCAGGCCCACCTCCTCTCCCCTACTCAGGAACAAACAAGCCAGGGCAGCCCCACTTGGATCTGCTCTCATGCTGGCTTCATTCGAGTCAGCAGAAGGAAGGACTGAGGTCAGGTTGAAACAGCCCAGCTGAGCACCTGGGCTCCTGTCCCCGTGTGTGCAGACTGCCAGCTGAGCTGGGACAGCAGCAAAGGCTGGGCAAGGCGCTAGATGGCGTCTGCCCTGGAGCCCTGGCCCCTGAGAGCTGGGCAGGAGAGGTGACACAGGCCCTCCTGCAGGCCCTGGGGGACACACAAACCCTGTGTCGGCCCCTCTGCCCCTGCTGCTCCCAGCCATGGCGGTGGGGGCTGGGGCCAGGCCCCGCTAGCCCATGCTGCCCCCTCTCACCTCTGCCTGTGCCAGGCGGGCACCCTAACAGCATGGACGACAAGTGCCTTCCAGCCTCCTTGCTTAGGGACCTGACTCCCTGACAGATGTCTGCTATTCTGCGTGGACCACACCAACGCTCAAGGGGCGTGCTGTGAGGCCAACCTAGACCACAGCAGCCCCTACCTGATCACAACACCACCCAAGACTCGGTTTTTAAAAGCTGGATTCTCCCTAATGCCCCCCAGCTGGGGAATGGGAAATAAAAAGTGGTTTCGTGGAGGACGGTCAGCAGTGGAAGGACTATGTCTGTCTACCTGTGGCTGGGTTCACTGAGGAGGATCAACAAGTGACAGGGCCAAGGAGGTTAAAAACCAGCACCCAAGCAATGGGCATTTGGGTGTGCGAGCACGTGGGGCATGTGCACGGCCAGACGCAGGTGGGGAAAGGGGCCGAGGTGTTGGGCAGAGTTCTCTGTCACGAGCTGGGTGTCTCAGAAGGAGCAGAGATTTCTAATTCAAGTAAGGTTACTTTCAATACGTTCCCAGCACAATCACGTCCCCATGTGACCAACTTGGCACCTCTTCACCCCATCTGGTCCCTTCATCAGGGATCCACTACATTCAGGATCCTCAGAGAACCTTCCTCCCAAGAGAAAGTCAGACCCTTGAGCTGGACAATCTTAGGAATGACTCCAAGCCAATGGTGGGAACATGGAGGAGTCACTGAAGCCAGGTCCGTCAGTGAGAAGTCGGGGAGTGTGGCAGCCACCTGTGTTGTCCATCCTTCGTTAGGAATCACATTTAAGAAGAATAACACAGAAAAATACTAATGTCATGTTAAACAGAAAAACAAGCGCCTGCGTGTAAACATTTGTGTACACACCTACATGTGTATGTGGACACATTCATGTGCACACATAGAGAGAAGGCCTACAAATGGCCACAGTACTGGTGGCAGCTGCCTTCAGGGGGTTAATTTAGATCATTTAAATTTTGCTCTTTATACCTTCCTGGAGTTTCCAAATCCACTACAAGAAACAAATATTGCTTTCATTATAAAAATAAAATGCTGTGTTGAAAGAAAGAAATGCGCCATAGACTCTGAAGGAAATTCTGAAAGATATTCAAAAGTAGTTGGGCCAGCAGCTCGCTGGCCACCCTGGCCTGGTGGACAAGACCTCCCAGGTCTGTTTACTGTTTGCTCTGCAGGATTTTTGTTTTTGATTCCCTATAATTTGTTTTTCCCACTAAAGTGTTTTATACTTTACCCCTAGGCAACTCTCTCTATCTGTATACACACACACATACATACGCACACAAGCACATCTAAGTCCACGCACTTACCTATATTTGCACGTCCATACGTGCACGTATACACATGTCCACATCCGTACACAGCTACCCAGGTGCCCATCGAGTGGAACACAGAATGGAGCACTTTCACTGCTGAGCGCACCATGTGACCACATCCCGTTAGCCATTCCTGGCTGATGGGCATCTTGGTGGAATCTAACTTTAGGAAAACTGATCCTCATGAGGCATTATGATCGAGAACATGAACTTTTCTTTGAAGTCAGTTCTAAAAAGGCCCAGCCTCCTCCCTCATGCCCTAGCACTGCCCAGCGGTGACCCTTGGTGCACCGAGGCCCCTCCTGAACTAGAGTCACCAAGATGGGACCCAGGAGCTTTTTGGAAGGTTCTCATGGCCAGGCCTGGGACAAAGAATTTGGGTGGCCTGAGCTGGGGCCAAATTGTCACCCCGAACAACAGGGGCCAGGACCTTTCAGGAGCGAAATTCCGCGAACACCCAGAGCTCCTGCAGCACGGACAGTACGGAAAACACTTACCGCGCACCTCCATCATGAGGGCGTTCTTAAGCACCACTAAATATTCTTTAAATGTGTATTTAACTGTACCAAAACATGAAAAATGTTAATTACTTACGTTCCATTAATTCTTTTTTAAAACTATCCGACTCATTCCGAAGGCAGAGGAGATTAAAAAGAGAGGGAAAGTTAAAACCGGTCAGCAGGGTCACCTCACTGCGACACCCGTGGGGACCTAGGGCAGCAGGCCAAACCCACCCACCCGACAGGGCCTGCTTGGGAACATCAGAATGCCAGGCAACCCTCCCAGCCGCCTCTGTGGGGCGCTGGCAAGAGTCTCGTGCATCCCTAGCACAGCTGAGCCATCGCCAACCTGGAAGGTGCATCCGCTCCTCTGGGCCCTGGGAAGGCTCCTACAGCCTCAGGTTCCAGCACCCAGCTTGGGGGTGACGCTCTGTAGGGGCTGTTGGCTCTGTCCTGCCCCAACCTGCCCCAGGCTGTCTAAGGGATCCGCTGGTGCACAGCAGATTCTACTTTGCAACAAAACCAGAGCCCCTTGGAGCAACAGCCTCTCATCAAGGGAGACGGACCCATCCTAGAGGTGGGGCCTGAGAGCCCCAAGCTGGAGGGGGATGTGATGGGGTCCAACCCAAGTGCTCTGACCACATCCCAGACCGGTGCCCCCACTGCTGTCTGTGCAGCTCCATGCAGGCAAGCCTTTCTCCAGGCATCCTGGTGCCTGTGGTCTACTCTGACCCTGGGGCCAGTTACCATGGGGCTGGCCCACCTCCCATGCTCACGCCCAGGGTCCTCCTGCCAGCTACTGGCTGCCTGGGCACATCCCCTGGGGAGCCGTTTTCTGAGCACCCAGAGGCTGCACGCACCAAGGATGCTCACACCGGATCCCCAGGACAGGGCGTTCCCCTGCACGGCCCAGAAATCAGGAGGACCCGGTTGGGAGGGAAAGGGGCTCTCCTGGGTCTCTGCCACCCCAGCTTTATTGGCTTTCCTCCTCGGGGTGTCCCAAGCCCGTCACAAAGCTGCCAGACTCTGTGGTCGGCTGAAGTGTGACCCCTAAAATACCCAGGTCCTAAACTCTGGAAGCTTATGCGGCAAGAAGGCGCTTTAGAGACCACGCGGTGGGAGGCATAGGAGGGACTGGCACGGTGCCCAGCTTCATGGGGGCACTAGAGGGATGCCTTCTGTGGATGACACTCCTGCCCACAAGGAGTCCTCCAGAAACCAAGGAACAGGACCACTCTGTTGTAAAGGCATGTGGATTATCACGAGTAGAATGAGAGACACAGCTTCTGACAAAACTAGGTCATCAGACACACTCAGGATCGAGACTCTGGCACAGTGCGGGATCCATGGGTCCCCTGCCCCCAGGGTCGGCCTTGGCCTTTCAGGAGCCCGGACACGCACCCTCACGCCAACGGTCACTGCAGGAGCTCGGAGACGGGGACCCTCTGAGCCGCAGGCCGCCTTTCTGCTGCCAATTCTGCTGCCTCCTCTGACCCCAGTGGCTTAAAGAGCTCTGATTTCTAATGTTGCAGTTAAAACATAAAAGGCCTCCCAAAACCTGAACATCCCAATGTTACCTAAAATAGAGAGGTTCCCCAGTTTTAAAAATGACATGGCTCTAACTTTGACATAGAAAGACAGTCACATGAGGGCTAGAGGCAGAGCCCACAGGGTAGAGAAAGACTCCACTTTGGGTAAAAGACTAGACAGATCTATTTCTGTGTGTGTGTACGCCTGCATGTGCAAATGCATGATTTGTATGTGCTTGTGTACGGACATGACGTTGTCAGTGGCCCCTGTCTGCATCCGTACTCATACACGCCAACAACACAGAGCGAGTGTGCCTACGTGCGGCAGGGTGTGACTTCTTTCCTCATCTATACTATGCTAATTTTGCCACGAGGAGCGTGGACTATTTCAGAAAAGTGAAACACAACCACGTGCCTCCTTGACTTGTCCAGCTCAGGACCTCTCCTGTACGTGTCAGCATTTTCCTAACTCTCCAGAAGCCACATGCACCCCTTTTGCCCGGAAGCTGGCCAGCAGTTTGGAGAACCATGCCAGGTCAGGCATTCCGCCTCTGGCACTCCCATCCTGGAAGGAGGTCCTGGAAGGAGGCGCGGCCCACAGATCCCAGCATGCAGTGTGCTTTGGACCCAAAGAAACAGGCACACACATACACGTGTAAATGCACACACAGGTGCACACACTCCACTGGGCAGATGAGGAGACGGAGAGAGGACGGGGGCTAGGGCACCCCTCTGAGTCCCTGAGCTCCGAGGCTGCGCTCGCGGTAAGAGGCCGGCTGGCCTTGGTCTGGCCTGAGCTGGAGCCACTGCGACACGGCTGCACAGCCAGCTCTGCGGGGACCCCTGGCCCGAGCCCACGGGGACGACACTGGAGTACCCTGGAAAGGGAGGCACCCTCAGCCACAGCGGCAGGAACCAACACTTCCACAGAGCCCAGGCTTGAAAAGAAACTCGGCCTTTGGTTCCAGCACCTTCCGGGACTCGGGGCAGGGGACGGCCAGAGATGCTGCACTTGAACCGCCATTCACCGGCATGGAGAGCCACATGGGCTCGAGGCTCAGTCTGGGGGAAGGGCACCATACGCCTAGATTCGCATGTGTCATTGGGGTCCCTGATGTCAGCCTGCGAGCTGTGCCGGGACGGGCCCTCGGAGAGAAAGGACATGCTTGGGCTGCTAGGCCACCACAGCAGGCGCCTCTAGGACCAGCAGGCTTCCTGGGGGCAGGTGTAATACCACGTGGCTGAGAGGGTCTTTGAAGGGCCATCATTGGGTCCCTGAGGACCACCTCCTGCTTTCCTGGCTGAGAGGGTGGTGTGGGAGCGGGCCTTCAGGGAGACAGGAGGCTCCTTGGCCCCTGGGCTCCGCCCCCCAGCTGTCTCCAGGGCGCCCACCTGTCACCCCGCTGCCTGCCGTCTCCCTCAAGGGGCCCAGCACACCACACCCGCCTCCAGGGGTGCAGGAGGCCCCCCTGAGGCGAGTGAGTGTGGTGTGTGACCATGTGGTGTGTGACTGTGTGGTGCATGTGTGTGGTGTGGTTTGTGGAGTGTGTATATGGGCATGTGTATGTGGCATATGGTATGTGGTACGTGTGATGTGTGTGTGAGGCGTTCTGTCTGTAGCCCTGGAGACGGGGCCCTCTGGGTGGCCCTCTGGTTGGCCCTCAGGGTGGCCTCGCTGACACTGCCTTGGGCGGCCCCCCTCCTGCTGGCACAGGCCACGTCAGGCTACCTGGAGAGGCCGGTGCTGCCTGGGGGTGCCTCCGAGCCTCGGGCTGTGGCCTCAGTGGAACAAGGGACAGTACCGGATGGGCAGCCGACTCAGAGAGAACACAGCGCACACGAGGAGGGTGGGGTGGCCGGGCCTCAGTTTCCCTCCGTTTGCGCAGCCTGAGCCCCATGAGACGCTGCTCCCCCTGCTCTCCAGGCTCTGCTACGCGGGCTCCTATGATCCCAGCTCCTCGGGCCCCGTCCCCTCTCCGGCCAGGTTGCCAGACCACAGGAGACGGCCGTCGCCAGGAAGAAAGGTCTCTTGGCTTCTTGAAGCCCCTCAGCAGCCCCGACGGCAGCACTGGCAGCGGGGCTGCGCTGGTGGCCAGGGTAGCTCTAAGTAGCACCCTGCTTCTCCTGCCCCGAGTCCAGCACTGGCTTCTGTGGTCACTATGACTCGGGGCCTTACCTGACCTTGTCCCCACCCGCTGTCATCTCTGGAACTGAACCCTGCACTGCATTCCCCGTGTCTGAAACACCTGGAGTGGTGCTGCCCCGATCCAGCCTGTGGGTGCTGTCCCAGTCCCAGGGGCCGTGTGCACAAATGCGTGTGGATGCACACCCACCCAGCTAATGGGCCACACACCCCTGAGCAGCCCACATTTAAGCGCATATAGATCCTGACCCCATGCCAGCCTGGCCACAAGGCCTGCCTGGACCCCCAGCAAGGGCCCTGGGCCGTGGCATGGTCGTGTGACCAGCACTGGGCGTCCCCACTTTCCCAGTGACCAGGGGGCTCCAAGTGTGCCTGGGAGGCCACAGCCACCACCACAGGAGGGCCTAGGGGGCAGACGCAGGTTCTAAATGCCTGTCCCCAGGGAGACAGGCCAGCTGAGGAGCAGCACCTGGAGGCCCAACACCGGCCCGGCCCCCGGCATGGAGCAGCGACCGGGGCCACACGGACCCCCTTGAAGGTCTGGCTGCACAGCGCCCTGTTCTCAGGCAACTTCCCTGCCCACCACCCATGGCCCACCACCCACGGCCCACCAGGCCCACGGCAGAGCCACCGCGGTCACATGGGCTGGTTCCCGGCAACCCAGGCCAATCCCGGGACCATGAGCTGACTCGACAGAGGGATGGGCAACAGCTTAGCCCTCTGAGCAGCTTTCTCAGTCTGTCTAAAATCTCAAAAAAAGAAGAGCACAGGAGGTGCTCGTCCTCCTCCTCAACTCCACTCCTCTGCTCCGGGCAGAGGATGCAGCCGGGGCACCAACCAGCACCTGGTTTCTCTTTGTAACTACCCATCAGCCACACACCGCCCACACCTGGGGGACCCAGGCCACTGGGGCGCTGCCTGCAGCCCGTGTGCTCTGGAAACGTGTGTTTGGCTGACTCCTGATCCAGTACGATGTGACATGGGGCCAACGCCCCCCAAGTCCCAGCTAGGGTTGCCCTAGACTCTCAATCTTTTTTGGGTTTAAACATCACAAAGCAAGAGACTGGCTCCCATTCTGGAGGCTTGAAGTTAATTTTTCCAATCTCCAAATGCCACGTCATCCCCAAATTGTTCGCAGACACAGAGGTAACCCTACACACCAGAACTGGTGAGCCGCCGCTGCGCCCAGCTGGCCGCCTGGGGTGTGGGAATCAAGGGTGACTGGCGCCTGGCCAGGCCCACGTGTGGCTGGCTTCCAGGCTCTGAAGGCAGAGCCGAGGACTTGCGACAGAGGCCACCCCGTGGCCCACAAAGCCTGACACCGCTAACGTCTGGCCCTCTGAGGAACAGCTGGTTAGCCCGCAGTCTGTAGGAAGTGAAAGGAAACTTCTGAGGGATGCAGCCAGGAAGGCGGTGCTTGAGGAGGAGGTCCACCCCCAGACCCCCAACCCCGGACGGACGGTGCCCTGCTCACCTGTGGCCTGGCAGAAGAGGTGGAAGGTCCCCAGGGCATGCACGTGCTGGGCCTGGTCGCTGAGGAAGGGCGGCAGCAAGGTGACCCGCGGGTGGCTGTCAGGCCCTGAGCCCACGGCTGGCCAGGGGCTTCGGGGAGAGGAAGATGAGTCGGGGCCCAGACAGGACAGGGAGGAGGACCCCGGAGAAGGGAGGGGCAGAGGAGATGAGGCTGCGAGACAGAGGACAGAAAAGAAAGAGGCACTGAGGCAGGAGTCGTCAGAACACGCTGCATGCAGAGAGCGGAGACCAAGCACGGGGGGAGAGAGGGGCCCAGCGCCGCCCGGGACGTGTGTGGGGCGTGGGGGACCCGGCCTGCCTGTCAGCCCCGCTCGGAGAGAGGGAGGCCATGTGGCCTCAGCAAAGCACATGCCCACATCAAGGATATAAGCTTCTCATTTATTTGATTACTTTTCAAATGTATACAATTCAAAGTAGAAAAATAAAAACAAAGTAAATCTTATAAAACACAAATGTTTACACCAAAGCATTTGAATCTGATCATGCTGGAAGACGACACCGTCCACATAGGCACACAAAAATCCAGAGTTTATTGCTCCTTGCCACGGAAAAAAGTCTCCTCTTGTGGGTTTCCAGAAAGGGGAGGTGGAGTGTGAAGTCCGTGATGGTGGACCTCACCGCCTGTCCGCACCTCGAGACAGCGTCAGGCCCAGCAGGTCTGCGATGGTGGCGTCCGTGGGGGTGTGGTGGTCACAGGCCCATCTGTCCACCGCTGCCCAGTTCTCTTCCAGTTGTGGACGGCTGTTAGGCCAGGCAGAACATCTGGGCAGCACTGGGTGCAAGATGGAAGCAAAGAGAAGGAGACCTTCGGATGACCAGAGAGTCTTGGCAAGCGCTCCATCTGTCTGGACAGGAGGTTTCCACCAGGGCCGTGGGCATCAGATGGTACGACGCTCGTGCCCCCGGCTCTGGGCCAGCCTGCGCACTGTCCCTCGCTCAGCCCTGCCCCGCGTCGTGGGCCAATCCTCCACTGCCCTCGCTTCTTCGAAAAAGTTAAAACAAGAGAAAAAAAGTACAGAAAGAAACTCTCTCTGAAAATGATGCTTCCCTCAAGGAATAAAATTAAAAGAAAAAAAAGCAAGTGTGCTCAAGAGATGCTTTTGTCTACGTTTCTAAAAGCAGAAAGAATGTATTCAGCAAAAGTAAGTTTATCCCTGAGAATCGTAAGCAACATAAGCCATATCTTACCCTAATATACAACAAAACCTAGAAGATGTACATCTTCTAAATATTAAAACATCTGCTTCAGTAATTCAAACAAATGGCCTAACACACCGACACAATTAAAGCAAAATCCTAAAAAATAACGTTGCAGAAGGAAAGGTCTGTGCCAATCTGGACGACAGGCGATAAGTTACCAATCTGATAAACTAAAACATCATTTCCAATCTGGAATTAAATTATCTTTCAGTGGCTGCTGGGAGAGGGGCACTCAAGAACAACTCCTCCTGGGCCAGGACCGTCCGCCAACTGCCCCACGGCCACCTGCAGGGATGGCCCGAGCTGCTCCGACCCACCGAGGGACGCCGCGGCACGACGCTCGCCGTTTTCCGAAAGGACAAAGAGAACCAAGTCACAAGCTCGACCCGAGAGAAAAGACACAGAAGACTGAGGTTGGCTGACGACGGGCTGCCTACGCACAGGACAGGCATTGGACGAGGCTACTGCACGGCGACACACGGACCTCCCCGAGCGGACCTCAGTCCCCGTCCGCGTCTGAGTCGGCGAACTTCAGCTCACACTTGACGTCAAACGGCCTGTCCCTGACCGGCAGGTCATCGATCCTCTGCGAGTCCTCCCTGTCGGTGGGCAACCTGCTGGCCATGGTGTCCTGCTCGGTCTCATAGCCAGTGTCCAGGGCCGGCTTGGGCTGCCCCCCGTTCTGCTGCGAGAAGCTGCCCTGCTCCACCAGCGTCTCCTTCGCGCTCGGCTCGCAGTCGGACAGGTCAGACACCGGCTGCTTCTTGGCGAGCAGCACGGCCGAGCGGAACTTCAGGCACTGCCCGGGCAGGTAGCCCTTGTAGCAGTTATAGGCGAAGAGGCAGAGACAGAGGACGAAGAAGAAGACGAAGAGCGACATGAGGAGGCGGTTGTCGCCGGACTTGAGATACACCGTCTTCTCTGAGTGGACCTCGGACACCACGCTGCTGACCATCTTTGGTTTGCGGGACATGCTGGTGGGCACAGCGCTGGAGGATGGGATGATGGCACGGGGTGTAGTGGCCCGCACAGCTGGGGTCTGGGGAGAGGAGCCTTGGGTGGGCCCCGCTGACACTTTGGGGGTGATCCTACCACCCTCGGTCCGGACGGCCGGTGAGGTGAAGGGCACTGGGGTCCGAGGGACCACCTTGACCTCCAGCACGTGCTTGGCCATCACCTGCAAGACGGTCTTGTTCCTGACTCGCTCCTCCGACAGGCACCGGTACACCCCGCTGTCTCCCTCCGACAGGTTGAAGATGAGCAAGTTCTTCCTGCCCACCAGGCCATACTTGGGGCTCTCGGCCTTGAGCCCACTGTTCTGGAACTTCCACACCACCCGGGCCAGGTTGGACTTTTGGGAGCATTTGAGTTCTGCTGTGTCGCCGTGCTTGAAAAAATGCTGCCGGTAACTTTCTTTAATTTTATCTGGAACATCAAAATAAACGTGCACAGTGTCAACAACCCTGCTCGCTACGTAACTTCCTTTAAAAATAGATTAATAGGCACAAGAGGACACAAGAGTTTCACCCACTGGAGCAACATGGAATCTTCCAGAACAACTAAGGAAATAAAGACATGCGTGACCGAAAAGCAAAGATGAGCCCCAGATGGCAGCCCACGGGACAAAGAAATCGGAGGCAACTCTGAGCGGCAGAAATCCCATTTTGCACCCTGGTTTCCCAGGAGAAAACCTGCCAGGCCAGGGCAGTTGAGCAGCCAGCCACCCACTGTGCACTCCGGGGCGGCACCGAGTCAGACGCCGCACACTCCTGCTGGCCGCGACCGGGCACGCCAGCCTTTGGGTGGCCCTCGGCACCGTCCTCCTCAACTGTCTTAACTGATGACAGCTGTGGGGTCAGGGACGGGAGGGCAGGAGCCCAGGGCACGTCCACCTTCAGCTGGGGTGTGCCTGATCTCCCGGCGGGCGTGGGGTCACCCGAGGGGAAGGGGGACTGATCCCTCCCATTCACAGAGTTCTGGATTTGTCTAAGGAGCCCAAGCTAAGCAGACGAGACCAGTGTCCCAAGAGTGGACGTCACAGCTTGGGAGGGACAGTGCTTTCCAGGAAACAAACACACTCTGTGTGGCTTCCAACATCCTTTTCTGCAACAAAAGGGACAGAGAAACATCACGGGGTCTGCCACGAGATACCTGACCTCTGCTCCGAGGAGAGAAAGAAAGAAAATGTGCACAATGCCACAACACCAAAGCACCGTGAAATGGTCACAAGACCCAGCCGTTCCTGAAGTGGGGGCAGCGAGAGGGAGCAACTCACCGGGGCAGACCGACGTGTCTCCACTCATCTCCTGAATGAGATCCCTGCAAGACAATGGAGCACGGATCACGCACATGCACACGCTTTCACTGCAGGGTGGGCGGGGGCCCCCGAGAGCGTCGCCTCCCCCCAACCCCGGGCCAGTACCTCCTGGGGCCGTCAGTCTCAGGTAGGGCCACACAGGCCGCAGTGGCTGGGCTCCAGGCGCAGTAAGGGTCCCGGGCAAGCACGCAGTCCACGCAGGTGTGAAGCTCTCCGCAAAACGCCAGGGGGGCCTGCACCACGCCCGAGCTGGAACCCGCATAGACAAACTTCCTGCCCTGTGGGTGTGAGACAGAGAACGGTGGGGATGGGCCCCAGGGGCTGCTTCTCCACTCACGGGGAGCGGGCACGAGCATCTTCCCCTGTGCCCTGGAGGGGGACAAGCCTCCCTCGCTCAGGACTGGAGCGAGGCCAGGTCAGACCCACAGCACAGTCACAGCACAGGCAGGGCACCGTCTCCACACAGAACCCACACGCCAACTCTGAGCAGCCCTGGGCCTCTGTCTGTCACTTGCCCCATCCGCGTCCAGCATGTGTCTCTGCGCTTTCTTTGGGGGTGGAGCTATTTAGCCCAATTCCATGTGGAGAGAGACCACTACCCTGACACTCCCAGCTGTCCTCCCGGCCAGGGGCCAAAGGGCACAGCCTCCGACCCCAACCCTGTGCCCACCAGACGTGAGCTCTAGGATGTAGATAGCCTGTGTCACTGTCTGAATCCAGCTTGGGCCCAGAGGGAAGAGCGTGGAGAGGGAACAGAATACCGGTAGACAGAGTCAGAGAGGTGAGGAGCATTTGCTTATCACCCCTGCACATCTACAAGGGAGGAAGATACACCGGGAAACGGAGCCACGCTCAGCAGCAAAGAGCAAAGCAGCCTCCTCCTAGGGTCCCGGAAGGCTGGGGCAGGCGCCCCTCCCTCCACTGGCTCCCTTGGCAGAGAGCTGGTGCCCGGTGGTCAGCGCTGGTCAACTTCTTCACTGATAGCTGCAACGAGCTCTCCCGCAGACGTCCCCAGAAGTGCTGACGCAGAAGGGGTCGCGGGCAATCCGGGCACTGGGCGTTCACCCTCTCTGCCTGGGAGCCCCCGGCCCACCTTGACGTCCTAGAAAGACCTTTCTGCTAAATCCGACGCTTCCCAAGTTTACCCAGAAGTCAGTGTTTTAGACTCAGAGGACACAGCCTTCATCCGCAGAGGACACAGCCTTCATCCGCAGAGGACACATCCGGGATTAACTTCAGAGTCTGGCTGGGGCTCAAAGTCCCCGGGGTCAGTGCAGATCTCCTGGCCAGGGACGCATCGAAGGCCAGAGGTCGCAGACACACCGTGTGCGAGCACAGCCAAGAGAAAGGGAAGTCCCCCTCTGCAGTGGATTGAAACTGTGACAACAAGTGGCAGAGAGAACCAGGCGCAGGGGTGGCCTGTCCACGTCGGCGGAGACCTGAGCAGATGAGGCCACGTGCCCGCCGCATCCGTAAGGAGGGAGGGGGATGCTGTCCCAGATCACAGCCGAGCATCACGTGGCTCACAGAGGTGAGGAACAATTTCCGGGGGCGAAAGGCCAAGTGGGCCACTTCGAAGGGCCAGCAGGGCCACAGAAGGTCCCTAGTGAGGGTGCGGACACTCACGCAGAGCAGAACAGGCAGCCGGCGCTGCCGAGGGAGCCCTGCCTGACACCTCGCCAAGGAGGGCGGGCCCGGCCCACTGGCCCCCGTCCCTGTCCCTCAGGCCACGCAGCCCCCAGCCCTCGCTCCCCTAAGGGCTGGGCTGAGCGCACGTGAAGCAGAAGTGACGGTGTCTTGCCGATTCCAATGAACAAATGTGGCAGGGAGGGGACAGAACAGCACACCGAAACAGGCTCAGGGATGGCTGCAGACAGGGCCGCTGGTGGACTCATTAGTCAGTGGGCAAGCGGGCCCCGGGTGACTGTGCGCCTCCAGACCCCCCACACACAAGCGTCAGCCACTGCGGGGTGGAACATACACACCCAAACTTGTCGACACTCCTCCTTCCAGGAGTGGGCTTAACCCACACACACACACCCGCCTTGGGGGCCAGACCACTGACCCCAGGGCGTGGGGACAGCGTGGATAAAGAAGTCAAGTAACTCAGAAGTCATGTTGATTCCATGTCCCCGAGACATGCCCCCCAAGGTCGTCTCCCAAAAACCCTGATCTAAACACGAGAAAACATCAGACACGCCCAAACCGAGGAGCATTCCCCAAAACCCCGACCAGTCTTCTCCAAAAGTGTCACGGCCACCAAGATGAGGACAGACAGGGGGCCATCCAAACCATAGGAGACCGAAGAGACCAGACGCCCGAGGCCTCATGGGGCCCTGAAGCCAAAAAGGACGTTGTGAGAACGTGAGCATCCGACGTCAGAGGTTGGTGAGGGCGCTGGGCCAGCGGAAGCCCTCGGCTTAGATGGGCACTGGGGGCAGGACCCACAAGGACTCCTTGCACTGTCACCCCGACTCTCCCAGGAGCCTAACACTATTTCAAAATAAAATATTTTAAAGAAGAAAAAAGCCCAACCTGACCAGGTGCCACCCAGCACTCGTGAGATTTGTTGAGAAGCATGTGCCTGGACCCTCGCTGGTCCCCACCCCCCGGGTGACTGTGCCCTCTGCTGCGGCACTGGGCTCACGCTGTCATGTCTTGGTCTCTGTGCACACAGGCCGTGTCCAGCCCGCGGCAGGTGATTGGCAGACGTGGCCAGAGTTGAAGGAGCTGCTGAAGCCCATGTTTACCCTCCTGTGCCAGGCAGGCTGGTCTCACCATTAAAGAGGGTCCCCGTGAAAACCAGACGGCCTGCTCCATGCGCTCAAAGACGACCACACAAAGCACGTCTGCCATGTAGTCCCCAAAGGACTGAAAGCAGGACGCAAAGAGATATTTGCACACCCACGTGCCTGGCAGCACTATTCACAGTAGCCTAGGGGAAGAAGCAACCCAAGTGTCCACTGATGGCTGAATGGATAAACCAAATGTGGTATATACATGCAATGGAATACTATTCAGCCCTGAAGGAACTCTGACACAGTATCACAACACGAATGAACCTTGAGGACATTATGCTAAATGAAACAAGCCAATCAAAAAAGGACAAATACTGTGTGATTCCTCTTATATGAGGTCCCTAGAGGGGTCAAATTCATGGAGACAGAAAGCAGAAGGGTGGGAGGGAGGTGACCGTGTAACACGAGTCTGGAGACCAGATCCAGCTCCCTAAGCCTAGGAGAAGCGGGAAGGAGGGACGCACGTGGGCGGCGGCTGCAAACACGCTGGACCCGGAGGCCTGCTCCCTCCTGCCCGGCTCTCGGGCTCAGTGACATCCGATGGGGGACCCTTCCTGCTGCCCACTGCTCGGGCCTGGGCCCTACAAGCTGGCCAGAGACCCCACCAGAACCAGCACAGGAAGGGGCCTCAGACTACCATGGATCACACCAGAAACCCTGAGCAACAGAGTGATGCCCTCCTGCACAGGGGCGCCGGGCCTGGGCCCTGAGCGGGGCTGCACAAACGGGGCGCAGGTGGAGGGGCCAAGTGGTGGGCCTGCAGCGAGGGGACCGCGACCCACAGCCACGCTTCCATTTCTGGCACTACGCCCGGCACGGCCAAGGCCCCAGAGCCTGTCAGCTCAGGGGTCACAGTGGGGGGACACCCACAAGGCCCCACTGGGGGACGCTACAAGGAGAAGTGAGGTCCTTACCACAGCCACAGGACTGGGCCGGGACCCTCCTCAGTCCATCATCCCCCAGGGTACAGATGGGGAAACTGAGGCACGACTGGCCTGTCCAGTCTTGTGCCATGGACCCAGGACTTGGATGAGGTGGCCTGGTGTCCAGCCTGCGCTCTGCTCTTCACTGCTTCACCTCAGCTGTCAATAGGGCGGCATATTCCCCACGGCCACCATGGACGTACGGCCGGAGACGGGCTGCAGCCCACGGCCCGGCTGTTTGTACACAGCCCAACTAACAACGGGATTCATGTTTTTTAATGTCTGAGGAAAAACCAAAGAATAATATTTTGTGACATATGAAATTACACGAACTGCAAAGCTCAGTGTCCATCAACAAGGCTCTGCTGGGACACAGCCAGGCTCACTCCTTTACGCACGTCCACGGTCGCGCTCACACTGCAATGGCAGAGACGGAGACGGGACAGCCCTCAGAGCCTCGGACTCACCCGTGGCCCTTTCTGGGGTGAGCCTGCCTACCCTGGTGCAGGAGGAAGCCCTGTCGAAGGGGAGGGGGCTTGGCAGATACAACGCATCATTTCTCAGAGTAGGAGTTGAGTGTGCTGACCGGTGAGCTGCGTCGCCAGCACACGGACCCGCTGATGGGGTCTCAGCCTCACCAGGTAAGGGTACAGGAATATTTTCACAGTCCAGGGCACACCCCACAGCATCAGAAGTCGGCCCAGCAACTCAGTGAGGTTCTGCCGACTCTTAGGGGACAGTTCCATCTCCCCAGCTCACCATCCCTCTGCCCCAAATCGCACGGCTCACAGAAGGCCTTTCTCTAAGAGCCCGAAGGTTGGCTTGGCTGGGCCAGAAGGACGACAGGGCTGCCTGGCCCAGCCCCGGCCCCAGCCCGGGGATCCCGAGGCATGAGGTCCCCTGCCCAGGTGACTCTACCTTCTTGGAAGACAGCAGCAGAGTCTGGACCGGCTTGAGGTCTGGGAAGAGCTGCGTCTCCTCGATGATGTGGACGCTGCTCTTGAGGCTGACAGCTTTGTGCAGGGCACCCCGGTCTGGAAGGTCAAAGCAGAGGTCAGCGATGTGCCCAGAGGGGATGATGCTGGACTGTCAGACACAGCGGCCAGCAGTCACTCTCCTTCCTCTCAACTTGTTCCCTCAACAAGAGACACAGAAACGGATGTTTTTGCATTAAAAATGAAAAATGAAAACCCACTGGCAAAATTAATCATCATAAACAAGAGATGTGGGTTATTCTCATTTTTCTATGAAAAATGAACTAGTGTTCCACCATGGACTCTAAGTAAGATCCTTCATCAGCACAGGGGACATGGTGCCATCAGATCAAACGAGAGACAGTTCCTGGGCTCTGCTGGCCTCTGGGGGTGCTGTCCCACCAGGGGTCCCAGGCAGGTGAGGGCAGAGCCTTCCACTTGCTCACAGGCACGGCTGGAAATCACCCGGGGCTGACCACAGGGCCCTGCCAGCTGCTGCTGTGCCTGGCCACGGTCCCCATGCCAGAAGCGCCTGCTTCAGAGTCCACAGCAAGTCAGGACAGGTCTTGAACCTGGCTGCTGGCGCAGGGAGGCGGGACGTGCTGTTTGTGGCTCTCGCCCGGCCTGCAGGGCACCATGCGGGCTCCCTCTGCACCAGGCCAGACCCGCCAGACCTGAATTTCCAGATCTGAGCCAGGACCTGCATTTCTAACCAATGCCCCGGTGCTCTGATGGTCACAGAGATCTGTAGCCACACAGGCGTGGGGACTTCTCAGAAATCCTTCCATGCTCTAACAAACCACTGGGGTCAGCGGGGAGATGCTGGCTCCACGCAGACTTTTGATGCTCCTACCCACCTGTGCCGATAAACATGACGTCGTAGACGGCCCCATCCAGGGCCTGCGTCCTGTCCACCACGATCTGCGTGTAGTTCACGTCGCTTATGACCAGCTTGGGCCTGTTGTCTATCGGGGTCACGGAGTCGTCCATCAGAGGGTGGTCCTTGACAAACTGCAGGGTCTTGTCAGGCAGGTTGAGGGAGCTGGAGAAGTTGGCCGCCCGCGCTTCCCGGTTGATGCACTGCAGGAGCAGACCATCCCGTTAAGGCACATGGACAGCCCAGCCCATGCTTCGCACGGGAATGTGGGCTCCCACGAGGTGCAAAACTTGGGGACTAACAGTGGATTTTTGAAAAAGGGGAAAAACCGAGGCGACCTTCCCCGGGAATCTGAAGACACAGTTATAAAGTATATAGGAAATGCAACTGTCTTTGTTTTGGTCAGGGAGGAAGACTGGCCCTGAGCTAACATCTGTTGCCAATCCTCCTCTTTTTGCTGGAGGAAGATTGTGGCTGAGCTAACATCTGTGCCCATCTTCCTCCACTTTACGTGGGATGCCACCACAGCATGGCTTGACAAGCGGTGCTAGGTCCAAGCCCAGGATCTGAACCTGCAAATCCCAGGCCTCCAAAGCCAAGTGTGCCAACCCAACCACTACGCCACCAGGCTAGCCCTGCAACTGTCATTTTACCCACAAGATATAATTGTGTTTCATGACACAGTCAGTGACATAATTGATCTGTTTATAAGCGAAAAGAAGTATCAAGCTTTGGAAATTAAAACATAAACACTTACATCCAAAAGCTCTCCCAGGAGAAGACTGGTAAAATCGCTAAGCACAGTCCAGTTCTAAACAGCATAAAGGGCAAGAGCCTGAAGGGTTCTTTTTCCTGTCCCAGCTCCTAACGTGCGTCACCCAAAATTTGTGACCCCAAGTGAACACATTTTACTTAATGACATGCACAGAAGGAGCGATGGCCAGTGTCAGCGAAGGAGGTGTGCCCCAGGAGGGGAGACAGGCCTGGGGTGAGTTCCAGAAAGCAGTCCACTCTCCCAGGTCACAGCCCCACCCATGGGTCATGCACACGCCCCAGGACACCAGCCACATAATGAACGGATGCAGCCAAATCAGCCTAGAAACCCACACTAATTTCCACATAAGTCACTATCTTTAGGAGAAAAAAATGTGACTCCTATTAATGAGTGGAGAGCAGAATTCCTCTCTTTGCCAAGAAATCGTTTCTCTACAGGAAACAGAAAATGAAACAGACTGTACTGTATTATGCAATGTTACTTCCACAAAATGCCCATGCCAGCCACTCCAGCCTCTGGTTGGGGAAGTATGTTGCAAGAGCTGTTACACAACATGCCAGTGAGAACACACGACAAGGAGTGTGCCCATTGCCCTTCCCAGTCCCGGGGGATGCCCGCTCCCCGGGAAGACAACCCCAGGTCTGGAGCGGCACGTGGCCCTCACCAAAGCCACCGGTCTGGCGCCCCGGGCCCTCCCGCAGCCCGGGCCCCACTCACCGCCCCGGGCCTCGGCGTGGGCACGGCCCCGTTGTAGCTCACCCACTTGGTGTGGGACTGCTCCACCGTGGCACTCTGCATGTACTTCCCACGGGAAAAGACCGCCTCGGCCGTGGACAGGTTGTAGGCGCACACGGCCGACAGCCCCATGTTGTTCCTGGGAGGAGGGGACAACGTGACTGCCGTGCGGAGGAAACACGGCCCGCCACCTGCCCGCCCGCCCTCCCCGGGCACTCACAGCTGTGGGGTGAAGACCCCATAGAACACAGGCTCCTTCAGGTCCGGGGACCTGAGGACGAAGATGTCCTGCAGCACGTTGAAGATGAGGTTGCTCTCGGGTCTGGAGCAGATCAGCCTGGCCTTCAGGAAGGACGTCCACTTCTTCTGCAAGGTCCTGAGGCCGCCCAGGTCCCCCTGAAAGCCCAAAGACGTGCGTGGTAGGAGGGGACGCTCCCTTGTGAGCAGGTGGTAAATGAGGTACCAGGCCCAGAACGGCTCTGCCTGAAAGGAACCAGGCCAAGGCTGCAAGGAAAGCAGGCTGCACACCAGCCCGCGGCTGCGGCCCCCCTTCCACGCCAGCCCAGACCGAGGATCCAAACGCCAACCAACCAACATGCCTCCTCGATGGAGCCGCCCACCTGCGGCCAGACCCGCCACTGGATTCTGCATACACGCATCTCACGGCAGCAGATGCCCCTTGTGCACTTTCCTGCTTCAGCCCTTGGCCGAGTGCATCTCCAAACTCAGGACCGTCTGTGAGGGACCCTGGAGCCAGGGGCTAGACGCCTTGGCTCCCCATCTCTCCCAGGCGATGCGTGTGGGTCTGGTCTCCCCTAAGACCTTCCTCCTGGGAGATGAGGTCTTCACTTCCTTCCCACCCCCCAGTCACCTGCTCAGTGCTTAGGACCTGCCAGGTTCTCCATAAACACAGCTTAGTGAGACAACCACCAAGAGATACATAAAACACACCCCGTACGACCTGCTCTGGGGAGAAACACGGAAACTCGGACATCTGGTGCAGAGGAACATAAAATGGAAGCGACCTTATTCATTCTGGACACAATGAAAATGCCCCCTTCCCTTCTTTACGTTGGGATGGTGGAACCCCAATTCCAACTGGATTTGGTTAACACAGTAAACAAAAACGAACTTCCTATAACCGGGGGTCGGGGTGGGGGGGGTTGGATGGAGGCGTGTCTAAAGCAGACCACCTGAGGACAGGAAGCCCATCACCCATCACACATGGGCGCCAACGCTCCCTCGGCCCCCAGGGAGACCTCCAGGCCACCGTGCACCGCCGACCCCCTCCACACCAACGCCTGCGGCACAGGAGAAGATAGCAGTAGGTAAACTGACATTTCCAAGAAGCACGGAGCCTGGGTGAAGTGACCGACCCTCCAGACGTGCTATCGCCACTGCCGGGACCAAAGAACCTGGGGGAATGGCTCACCTTGCACACCCTCGCCACCCGGGGGATCATCAACTTGAAGATGAACTCGTACTCCACAGACACCTCCGTGAAGAAGAAGTAGACCCTGTCATCCTCGCCCTCGGCGCCGTCCGTGCTCTCCCGGATCACGTCAGAAAAGACGAAGCTGGGCTCTGCAGGAGGAGACCCCCGGTTACCCTCGCACACACAGAGGGGCCCAGGCACCTCCGTGCAAGGACGAGGGAGGGTGTGTATGCCATGCCCCGAAATCCAGGGTCCAGGGGTGATGACAGTGCCCACATCGCCCTCCTTGGGCTACAGACGTGCCCATGATGGGGGTTCTGAAGAATACCCTCCTGGTCCACCCCGAGAACCCAGGGCTGGGCCTCCCGACAGGCAAGCAGCCTGGGGGTCCCAGGGAGCCACATCCCACGGCACCTGGAGACCCCCAGAAGATGCGCATTTGCAGTCTCCCAGATCAGCCCCTCCGAGAGTCTAGGGCCCGCTGGCCAGTGCCCACAAGAAAAGCCTGGTGTGAGCAGCCATGAGCCACCCACAGCGCAAGTCCAACACGGATGCTCAACGTCCAGAGGTAACAATATGACATCACACACTGATCTGACCAGCCTGAATTCACGGCTGGCCATCAGATTCTCATTGCGTGTGAGCCTCCCAGATCCACTTTCAGGAAGGGGCCAGAGCACCCTTAAAACAGGCTCTCTCAGCGGAGAAGAAAGTAGGCCGCCCCCAGATGCCGCCGTGCAGCTCCGGGCCGTTCTGCAGGCGCCCCCACTGCACAGGGCTGACAGAAGCTGCAGACGCCGCCCAGGAGGCTCAGCTGGAGCCAGCAAGAGGAGAAATCCAGCAGGGCTCCCCTGCCAGGAGGCAACCCAAGGGGGAACCCCCACCGTGACCCACCTGCTTCTTACCGTTAAGCCAAGGGATGGCGTACTCTGTCCTCAGAGGGCTGTGCGAAGAATTCCGGGAGATGATTGGCTCGCTTCCCAGGAAGTTATAGGATGTCCCGGAGTAGAGCTCTCCATCTGCAGTGGACCAGGAGGAAAGAGGAAAGGGGAGTCAATGCCAGCGCCAGGGACAGGTGCCCACCACCACGCTCTCCTTTACCACCTAATGCACGCCCCTTCTGGCATGTGGAGCAGCCACTGCCCAGTTCCTGAGCCTGTTTCCGGAGTCTTCCCTTTTGTTTCTCTGACAGGGGTAATTTTATGCTCCGGGGTCAGCTGTCTTTTGTGAGAGTTAAGGGCAAAAACTAACACCAGCGGGTAATTCCCACATCCCAGAAAATAAACGTGACAGTGGGTAAACACGGGGCATGTGGCCCCCTCGCCTCGGCGTGCAAGACTGTTACGAGGCAGCCGGTGGCTTGGTCACAAACCCCCCCAACAGGAACAACGACCCCACAGAACTGAACAACCCAGATGATTTGTACCAACGACGGATACAAAATGACCTATCTGTGGACCAGGGGAGTGCCTGGGTATCCCTGTGAACAACGAACTCAGCCCCTATCGGGGGCTCTCGATAGGCTCCCCTACCTTTTGTGAGGACGAACGAACATGGGAACGGGGCAGAGGGGGACTACGGAGCGGAGGAGGAACCGGGCGCCCTGTGCTGTGGCCTCAGCATGACAGCAGAGCTACCCCAGCGAGGAGGTCCAAGGACTGGACTCACCGACCATGACCGACGTGTAGCTTTGTGCCGGGTCAAAGGGACACCTTCCTTTGCCATCTTCATTTCTCCCCAGAAATTGAAAGGATGTTAAGTCCTACAATTGAACGGGAAGAAAGCGTATCATCCACTGTCTGCGTTTCGGCAGACAGTACACACATTGCCACCGCACCATTCGCTCTCACACACTCACTATCCGGGGGGACGGCGGGAGCGGTGCCTGTGTGGCCAGCCCCCAAGTCCCGGGTCTGGATACGGGCGCCGTGGACCCTTGCTTTGATGCCCCCTGAGGACCACTCAAGATCTGGAGCCTCAGTTTGCTCAGCTGTAAGAGAGAGATGGCAGTGCTGACGGGTCTCGGGGAATCAAGCCGCCAGAGCAGACCAAACACAGGATACACCCGGGAAGCGACCAGAAGGCCATGTGCGCAATTTTTTTTTTTTGAGGAAGATTAGCCCTGAGCTAACATCTGCTGCCAATCTCCTCTTTTTGCTGAGGAAGACTGGCTCTGAGCTAACATCCATGCCCACCTTCCTCCACTTTACAGGCAGGATGCTGCCACAGGATGGCTTGATAAGCAGTGTGCAGGTCTGCGCCCAGGATCCGAACCACCAAACCCTGGGCCACCCCAAAGAGGGATGTGCAAACTTAACTGCTGTGCCACCGGGCCAGCCCCTACTTGCAGAATTTTAACATCAACAGAGATGGCGTTCACAGCAGTGGAGACCAGACTATCCAGTAAACAGATGATGGGAAGAGCAGCAGAATCTCTTCTCATTCCCCCCAGCAGACCCAGTCCAGGCGGCTCAGTGGTGTGGATGTTGGAAATGGGACGATGCTGCATTAACTCGAAGTACAGGCAGCGACTTCCGTCTCGGGACAGTCTCTCTCCCGCTGACGAGATGGCCCCAACCCAGTCGGGACAACGCGGACAGAGCCACCATTCAAAGAACTGGAAAGCTCTTGTCCACAGAAAACAGGAGACAGAGTTCAATGAGAAGGGACAAACGGGGAAAATGCCTGCAAAATGACCAATGCAGTGCTGCGTCCCTGCGCATATGAGAAGCATCGGTAGCACAAGGGGTGAGGGAGCATCCCAGGAGGAAGATGAAAACGATCCCAAACAGCAAGTTAGAGAAGGAGAAACCCATCGGGGCAGCGGACGCGAGAAAGGATTCGTGGGCTGCGGAACCCAGGAAGCACGGCAATCAAGGTGGGAACCGTCCCCCCGGGCCAGCTGGGCGCCCCCGTGGGCCGGCGGACGAGATGGGAACCCCGTCACAAACACAGGAGCAGAGAGGGCTCCCGGGATGTGAACAGCGCCGGCTACATTTCTAACAGGCTGGGTAACACGATACGCGACTTCACCTCTTAGGTTAGGATTATGAATGGGGCGGCAGCGCACCCTGCCTGATGGGATTCCTGGATCCCATCTCCAGAGTCCGTCTGGGGGCCAGCGGGAAATCTGAGGGGCTGGAGATAGCACCAGGGAGTTACTGTAAATCTTCTTAGATAAAATGACAAACTGGGCGTTTTACAGGAAAACGTCATCATTCTTAGGCTCATGATGGCGTTTACAGGTCACGGTTCAGCACGGCCACACGTGTGCACATACACACACGTGTGCACAGAGACGTTCCCCGTTGTGCCGTCTAGGAGGTCAGGATACACGCGTCTGACCAACTTTTCTGGCAGCTTGAAAACTTTTACTCAAAGTACTGGGAAAAATCATAGGTCAGATTTAAACAAAACAGACAATTCCTTTATCTCAACAACTGACATGTGTGTGGAATTAAAGTTTAAATTTCAGTGCTTTAAGCTTCTGATTAACTAGAGTTTAGCCAGGAAATCCTTTGATGTGCAAAATGTTTCTAATAGGCCTTTGGATGCTTTTTTTCCCTTAAGCACAAAGAAACGAAGTCTGGCTTTGAGGACTGAGGATCTCAGCACCTGGGGGCACTCCCACCCCCATACTAACCTCTGTCACCTGCATCTGTGGGTACAGACAGCCCAGGAGACCCACGCTGCGTGTGGACCCCACCCGGGGGTCTGTGTGTGGATACAAGGACTCCTAAGCAAGCCCTGAATCCGCTCGTGCTGCGTCCCATCATCGGTCTCTGACTCGAGGCTGGGAAAGGTTCTTTCAAGTCTCAGTTACTTTCGGCTTCTAGCAAACTAAGCTTCCCACTCCGGCACACCCGACACCCGACCGGCACACTGAACCAGGGGCAGTCACTAGAAAACGTGCCTCATTCTCAATCCTCACGTGCATTCAAACGGCCTTCTCCCTGTCTCTGTGGTTGTTATCAAACGCTCTCAGGTATCGGGGAAAAAGGAGTTCCTCTCCAAGAAACACTGCCGTCTTCCCTCTCTCCTTCCAGGTACGTGTGAGCGAGGGAATGGGGAGTGCCGGAGGGCAGTGTAGACCGGGGTCCCACTCCAAAGGACCCCAACGCGGTGAGACGCAACTGACACGGCTCAGGGAGAGTCCAGGCTGTGACGCAGGGGAGGGAGAGAGATGGGCCTGCTTCTAAAAGAGCTCAGCACACTCGTGTCGTGTTGTCGCCACTCAGAAGGGCAGGTCACAGAACTGTGGATCAGGGGGCAACGCGCACCCAACAGCAGACAGCGGATGGAGACGCCCCAAGACCAGAGCGGCAGACACCCGTGCTAGCGAGCTCGGGCTGCCACACAGCACCCCGACGGGCAGCTTCAAGCACACACGTTCACTCCTCACAGCTCTGCGGGTGAAGTCTGAGACCAGGGTACCGGCACGGTCAGTCCAGGTGAGGAACCCCCTCCTGGCTTCCAGATGGCCGTCACCTTCTTGCTGTGTCCTCACATGGGGGAGAGAGAGCTCTGCTGTCTCCTCCTCTCCTTGTAAGGCCATCATCCCATCAGATCAGGACCCCAGCCTCATGACCTCAGGTAACCTTAATTACCGCCTCACAGGCCCCAGCTCCAAATATCGTCGCTCAGGAGGATAAGGGCTTCAACACATGGACTTTGGGGGGACACAAACATTCAGTCCATAACATGCGTGAACCAAGAACACGCAATCGAGGAGCAGAAGTCCTGACTTTTCCACTTGACAGGACCTGTGTCACAGCCAGGCCACCCTCCCATGTGACAGGAGAGGCCAGATGCTGGATCACAGCACAGCGGGGCTCCTGTCTGTCAACAACACACTTCTCAGAAGGTCCTCCCACTGCCAGCTCCAAACCGCGGCCACACTCTCGGTCACAGTGCTTTACAGATCGGACACCAGGGCTCCAAGAAGTCATGAGCTGCCCCATCCCCACGCAGCTGGCAATCAGAAAATCCTACGTTTTGCCGAGTGGACACCACTGCATGCCACCTGGAGCCCCACTGTGCTCTAGCCACTGACCAGGGAGGTGCCACGGCCTTACCAGGTGGTCACAGGTCGGCTGGAACGCGTTGGTCCCGCACACGTAGAGGGCGGTGGCGCTGAGCGGCTGCAGCACCCGGATGTAGTTGAGACATTCTGTCTACAGGAGAGAAATGCACGGTCAGCACCATCCAGCTCCCAGCAGACGCCCCCCACGGTGTGAACCGTCCACCCCACTCCCTCAGAGCAGAGACCAGCAGAGCACAAGCCGACACCAGCTCGTCACAGCTCAGGACGCCAGCCCCGGCTGCATTCGCTGCCGGCCTCCCGTCTCCAGGCTCTGCAGCTCCGGGGGCTCTGCCCTGCCCAGGACGGCGGGAGCAGCGGCCGAGACCCAGCTCCGTCCGGACAAACTCAAATCTGCAGTGGGCCCGAGAACCTTCACCCCTGCAGCGTCCACAGGCCAGCTGGCAGGTGCCAAACAGATGTCACTTCAGTCACTAATTTATACTCTGAAAAGACGTGCTGACCAAAACCTCAAATCGGACTGGGACACAGAAAAAACGTGTTTACTCTCACTGAACACATAGACGGTTCGCGGCACTGCCAGAGGTGTACACTGGGCAAAAGCCCTCTGCCCGCCTCTTCTCTGGGGTCCCCCTCCACGTTCCAATGCACAGACCTGGGGACAGCGTTTCTCGGGGCGGGGGGGCGTCTGGCCCGCCCCACTCAGGGGAGAGGCTGAACTAATGAGGGGCTCCGGCTTGGCTCCACGTCAGAAAGCCCCACAGGAAAACCAGATGCCACTTAAGAAGCCGCTCACTATTTCAGGCTGAAATGTACTGGATTATATGTGCTATTGTCTGAAGTCATCTCTGCTCAGGGGAGCTTTTTTGCTATGACTGTTCTTAAACTGGCTGGAAGTAACTCATCCTCCCCCACGAGAACTGCGAGGGACCCCATCCACTCCATGCCCTCCCCGGGGCCAGGCCAGTGCTCGCTCTAATTTGCTCTGAGCCAGCTCCCCCAGTGACGCCATCACAACACCTGCGCTTTCTCTCATCTCCTGCAGCAACTTCAGATCTAGTGACTTCAGTGACAGTGTTTAGCATTTTACTAAAAAAGTTTGGCAAAAAACGTTTTTTTAGGATTTTAAATTGTTTTGAAATAGCCAACCACCGCTGAAATTTCCCGTCACTCAGCTGTCTTGACCCACCGTCAGGAAAGACGGGGCTCTTATGCTCAGAGACCCCGATATCGGCCCGGCACCAGTTAGGGGTAGGGCAGCCCGGGGGTGGGGGCGACCCAGCGCTCCCAAGGCGGGTGGACACTTGGCCCAGTGCTCCCCGGATGGCCACCACGCTGAGGTGACCAATACCTCCTAGAGAAGGAGCAGGTTCTCAAGGGATGGGTGTTTCCAAAAATCCAGAGTTCCCAGAGCAACCCCTCCAGGCCGCGGTGCAGGGAGACAGCAACCCTGCATTTGACCCCATTAGCCAGCACGCACAGACACTGTCCTCTGTGGTCCGAGTTTTAGGCCATCTGAATAAATTCAATTCAGTTAAACCTTAAGAAGCATTTCTCTGTCTGGCACTTGCTCTGAGAGCCAATCTCAGCGTTTGGGAACAGAAGGAGCTGAAGAGGGGTCGTGGTAACAGAGCCACGCCCGCAGGGACCCGGGGCCTGGCCCCACGCTGGCACATCCAGGAGCTGCAGGGGCTTCCACAGGAGATTCAACCACCTGGAAACGAGCACGGCATGGTCTGTAGCTGGCAGAAGAAATTACCTGCTTTGACTTCCCCTTTTCCGCACATTTTGCTTTTTTATCTTCGGAAGCCCTCCAGTATGCCTGTTGGGGAAGGGGAGTCGTTTCAGTGCACAGAGAGCTGGGTACAGACATATAGCTTACAAAGCACATGCGGGCGTTCAGAGCACAGACGTCCCCCGGGACGGCAAAACCGGAGACTGCAAAGCTAGGCTGAGGCGACAACGCTGAGGCCCATGAGCAATGGGCTTCGCGAAGCCGCCATCCTCCTGCGCCGTCCTCCTCCAGAAGCCGCAGGGCCAGGAAGCCATGCCAGGTCCCTGCTACTCGCTGCAAAACAGCAGCAAAACTACGCCACGGACAGTGGGGCGGATTCAATTATCCATCAGAAAGCTAAATGTAGGTATTCGCAAACACCAAAGTGGGGCTTTTCATTCGTTCAAAAGGGACTCCAGAGGCTAGTGAAAAAAAGCCCTGACATTTTGACATTGACTCTGAGTACCAGTGGGACGGCTGGATGGCAATGCTTTCAATTTTTTGTAAGAGCAGCTGCTGAAAGTGATGGACTGGCACGGCCCCTCAGGTCCAGCACCTTCCTATAGAGATCTGAGCCCCTGCTCCTTTCACGGCAGGTGCACAGGCCACCAGAACCCGTCAGGCCGGCAGGTGCCTGGCCCCTGGCCCTCCAGAGGATAGAAAACACCCAGCCTGCATGATGGAAGGCCCCCATACTCCTGCCTCCCCTCCCCCAGATTCCCCACACTTCCTTGACATCCTGTGACTGATGCAAACACATGTATATATCTTTTTACACCCAGAGAATCAAAGCCAGCTGCTGGGCACTGGGAGCTCAGAACTCAGGAGGCACAGGGAGCTTCCTGATGGCAGTGGGCCAAAGCCCTGGGTGTGTCCTTCTACACTAGCTTGGCTTCCCGCAAAGGCCCCAACAGCAGACACGCTGACGAGAACGCTTTCAGAGAACTGGAAGTCCTAACCAGGCCACATGAATGCAGAACCAAGGCCCATTTCACAGAGCAACTTCTTCAGAAGTTAAATGCAGACGATGTCATCACCGTCCACATGGAATGCACCAGCACAAGGACCACGAACTCTGCCAGGCCCTCCATCACGGTCACGGGCTTTTCACTGAAGCTCAGCCGTGGTCCTTTCACTTTTTCTTCTCTTTTACATACACGAGGCCATTAACAGAGCAATGGCCACTCTGACTGAGCGCCCACAGGGCTGGCACACGCACTTTATTTTCAAAGGGTAGTGACGAGAATCTCATTTATGTGTGAAACAGAAATTAAGTACTAGGCTAGACTCTGGAGATTAAGACAAAACAAATCCAAAAAAAATAAGAGGTCTGGGGCAGAAAATGCACACGATGAGCCTGGACCATCTTGACTCGAGAGAACAAGGAACTACGCCAACCACCAGGGTCTGTCTGAGGACTCAGGAGGCATGGGGAGGCTGCCACGGGCCAGGGAAGGGACAACCGGAGCATCAAGGGAGGAAGTGGCTGGAGCGGATCAAGGCACTTCAGACATCTTTAAATGCGCGAGTCCATGGCCATACGGAAAACTAAACAGTCAAAAACTCACTGTCTCCCTCTGCAGAGAAGTCACACTATTTTGAAAACTGGTGAATAAAGGCAGAGATTTCATGCGCTGATCCTGCCGTTTCCAAAGGAACTGGCCTCGGGGAACAAGAATTTCCCCTTTAGAGACAATTTCTGGCTTCCAAATGGAGAAGGGAAGGTGGAGCCGGCTGTCCCATTGTGCCATCTGCACACGTGGCTCCAGGCTGCGATGGTCAAGGGCCCGGAGAGGGAACGCCCGGCCAGGGGGATGATCCTGCCTCTCAGGGAGGATGGGGGGGGACCCCCAGCGGACAGAGTGCCTGGCCACACAGACGGCCTGATTTCAACCCGATTCAAACTGAACAAACATCATTTATGAGAGAGCCTGTGGAATTTGAACATTCACTATGTGACGACATTAAATTTTTGGATGCGATAAAAGGTATTTCGGTTAGTTTGAAAAAAAGGAGTCCTCTCCTTTAGGAGATGCCCAGGAAAACATTTACAGATGAAGGATGAAGAATGTGTGTCTGGATTTGCTCCCCAGCCTCCTGGAGGGAGCAGAGGACGTGGCCATGGGAGGGAGGCAGGAGGGAGCACGGGGTGGAGCCCCTGGCCTGCAGGAGCCGCCGTGGCCAGGCGGCTCTAACATCACTCCCTCTGCTCCTGTTATGCTTGAGATTCTCTGTAATAAAAAGTTCAAAATCCAAGATGAAAGGAGTGTGGGTGAGCCGCCAGCCCAGCGAGGACAGGCTGCCAGGGGGCATCCTGGGATGAGGCTGAACGGACACAGGGGGCAAAGGAAGCTTCGGGATGACAGGGCCCTTGGTCTGCTGAGGGTGGGAGGCTGCTCGCTAGAGGCACAGGACATGCACGGTGAGCAGGCCACATGGCCAGGAAAGGGCCTGACGCCCCGGGTACAGCCCAGTGTGCAGATTCCAGAACACACCGGGCAGGTCTGCGGCCCAGACAGCAGGGGAGTGGGAGCCCACACCATACCTCGTGCTGCTTCTGGGAGATGTTGAGCGCATTCAGTGCAAACACGGCTTCCCGGGCGCCCACGTACAGGGTGTCCTTGTCCTCACTCAGCAGCAAGGCTGAGTAGTTGAAGATGCCTGGCTGGTGAAACTGCATCAGCTGCACCTCTAGGGGAGAAAAGGGCGGTGTGGGGGGCAACACAGGTGCATCAGGCATTGCTGAGCCTGGACACACCCCAGTGTCTGACCTCCCTTTAGTGCACCGACATGTCCCAAGGGCCAGGCAGGGATTCGCTGCCACAGTGGCCAGCCCCCAGCAGAGGCTAGAACTCAGGCACCTCTGGGTGGAGCAGACTCACCAAGGCCGCCACCAAGTACGTGGGACCCTGTGAGGCCCCAGAGCACTGGGCTCAACCAGTGCTGGGGCCCGATTTCCCTTCCTGCTCCCTCCATCCAGCACTTCCAAACCCTGCACTCAGTGTGGCCTCCTGGCAGTGTGATCTCCCAGAGCATGACCTCCTAGCATGTGACCTCCTGGCAGTATGGCCTCTCAGGAGCATGACCTCTTAGCAACATGACCTCCTAGCAGTGTGACATCCCAGCAGTGTGACCTTTCTGGAGCACAAGCTCCTGGCAGTCTGACCTTGTGACCTCCCACTAGACCGCAGGCCAGACGCCTCAAGCCGCTGACTGCTGTGGCTCCCTCTGCCTCTCATCAAACTCTTGTCTATGTGTTTAATCATCTACAGATTAGGTGTATCAAAAATATAACTATTTAGGATTTTCTCATTTAGGAAAAAAATGACTGACTTTAAAACTTTGAAAGAAAATCTATTTCAGTAAATCTATCCCTTAACCCAAGCATTTTTCCATTGCTCTGTTAATTGCATCAATAGCTATTCAGGAACATGAGGAATTTAAGGACGAGGTGTTTAGGCATGTTGGCTTTCTGTCTTGAGGGGCTGTTCCTCTTTCCGACCACCCAGCATCCAAGACTCAGAGCGTCGTGAGTGTTCTGCGCTTGGCTTTCCAAGCATCACCAAGCTCTGGTTTTGTTCCAGGATTTGTGCTCACACTTTCGCTCCAATTTCCCAGTTAGGAGAGATGCACACAGGACGAAGGCTCTCCCGGCACGTCTGCCGAGACAGCGCAGCCCTGCCAGCGCACCTCCATGGGGACCAGCGCTCGAGCTCTCCGCCCACCGAGCCTGGAGGAGAGGGGGTCCCAAGACACAGTTCCCAAGAGAGGGAGCAACGAAACAACTTATGAACAGCAAATGAAAACAACTGGCCCCAAGCTCAGCTTCACGTCATTAAACGTCCTCAAAACATACCCCTCGGTGTGGTCCGTGCCTGGGCAGCGAGCACCAGTGTGGTCAGGCACAAGGGAGACAAGCTTCCCTTCAGGGGTCCCCTCGCCCTGATTTAGAAACCAGCAGCCCCGAGCAGGCCCTGCCGTGCTCCCAGCACCGCAGCCTCGCCAGCAGCCTCCGCGGCAGCAGCGGTGCAGGCCGTGTGCTCACACCTGGGCCAGCAGCACGGCCCCAGCAGAGCAAAGGACGCATGTGCATCTGCGCATCACAAGCAGGGAGACGCCCTCAGGGGCCCCGGGCCTGACTCGGCACTGCCCTCACCTCGGTGCTCCCAGGTGATCCTAGGGCTGGGTGCGAACGCCACTGCTGTTCCAACCACCACGGCGAGGGTGGCCAGCAGCCCCCCAACGGGCAGGCACATCCTCCTCAGCAGGCGCCGCAGCGGGGGCGTCTGCAGCAAGCGCTCGTCGGCAGCGGAGGCCGCAGGGGGTGTCAGGGTGGACGCTGTTCAGAGCCTCGGGGCTCTGACCCGCAGCACAGCCTGGAGGGAGGGCGACGTGTGTCCGAGGACCAGCATTTCCCAGCACGCTGGGCAAGGTCCGGCCACTCCGGCCACCGCAAACGCCCAAGGCCACCTGGTTCTTAAACGGTGTGCTTCTCTACGGCCTTCCGAAGAAACTCTGGAAGAAAGTGAGAAGGAGGGGTTTACCATCAGGACCTGTGGCAACAACACCCCCCAACCCCCCTCTCATCACATCCCCACCGCACTCCATCTGCTGGGGGCAAGAGGGACAGCCCCACACAGACACCACACCCCGGAGCCCGGGAGCGAAGCCGGGCTACAGGAGTCAGTGCGTCTTGCCCCTCAGGCCGGCCAGGAATGCAGGACAGACGTCGGACCCAGACTGGGGACGGACGCCCGCCTGGCTGCCCAGCGTCCCCCCGTCCAGTGGGTAACGTGATAGAGAGGAAGAGAGGGAAACCAGGCTTTCAGTTTCCCTTGGAGACCCTGGCTTCCCCATGCCTGCACTGCTCATCAGGGAAAACGGCCAGAGCAGAAGACCAAAGAGGGCTGCACAGGGGCTGACACACACACACATGTGCAAGCTCACATGCATGTGCACACACGCATGACCTGTCCATGCAGGAGTGGCTGGGCTGCAGGGGACAGGGCCACCCCTGTGGTCCCCTACTCCAGCCTTGCCTGAAGAAGCCAGCATGCCACCGGAACAGTGGTCACCGGCTGTGACTCGTCACCGAGGAGAAGCCCCTCACTGCAGAACAGGCCTGTGCTGAGCAGACATCGTGGGCCAGGGTGCACAGGGCTCTGGCACCCACACTCGGCCCGGTTTCAGGGAGGCCTGGCCCCGTACCTGCTCAGCCCCACACGCTGTCGGGAAGGTTCCCTGCCGGGAGCTGCAGGATGACCCTGCTCCAGACCAGTGAATCGGGGCCATCAAGGGCCAGGGTTTGGCCCCAGCCGAGGGCCCGGCCAGGATCCCAGCGAGACTGTGAGGCAGTCTTCTTCTCAGGAAGGAGCTTAAACGGAAACACCGGCCGGGCAGAGGCAGGACTCTCCCAGACCACACTCGGGGAGCACAGCAAAGTCACAGCAGAACCTGCACCTCATGGATGTGCCGTCCCGGGAGCCCCACCTCACCCTGACTTTCCTCTTCTGCAAGGTGGCGGAGCAGCCCCTCCCTCCATGCCCCTTCGCCCCTGCTCCCCAGGAGGCCCTGGGAGTCAGCCATCCTCACCTCCTTCCCTTCCTTCTGCCCCACCAGCCAACCTGCCTCCAGGTCTGTGAGTCCAACTGACACGCCAAGGCCCTCTCCAGAACCTTCTCCTCACCCTGTCATCGCCCTCAGCCTCCTGACTTCACCGTCTCAGGGACGTCTGAGGGGCAGCCTCACTCCCTCCCCGACAGTCCTCTCCCAGCTCCGCCTCCCTGGGCCCACAACCTGCCACACACCCGTGTGTGTCCAGCCACCTGCCCTGCGGCTCCCCAACACCTCAGGCCACACCGAACCCCCCAAGAGGGTTCTGGGAGAAGTTCTGGCTTCCTGTTTGCTGGTCAAGTTGTTGCCTCCAAGAAGCCCTCCTGGCTCCCTTCTTCATCCCACCTGGGAAGTTGCCCCTCACACCCTGGTGTCGAGGGTCAGCAAGGCCTTCTTTCTTTTTCTTGGATTTATTTTTTATGTGGGCATGGGGCACTGCCACCGCCCTGCTCCACCCCGTAAGGAAAGACTCCCAGGGGCCTCTCCCTGAGAGCACTTGCCCACTGGGGCCGCCGGGTGAAGGCCGGACACCAGGCATGGCCAGGCCTCATCTGCTCGCCGGCCCTCCTCGCTCGGGCAGCCCCTCCTCGGTTCCTCTTCCCAGCCTGAAGGTGTGCCCAGCCAGGCTCCCATCCTCCCAGTGTCCGTCCTCCATCCTGAAGTCAGGGAACATCTGAGACCCCCGTTTTCCCCAGGGGCGGCGCATCCCGGGCGCAGGCCGGCTCTCCTCTTCTGCAGAGGCTGACGGGCATCCAGCTCTGCAGGCCCTGCAGCCTCTGTCCCAGCCACTCGAGTCCGTGGGAGCTCGAAAGCAGCCACAGACGCCGTGTCAGTGGACGAGCCTGGCCGCGCGCTAACACAACTACTTACAGAAACAGGTGCCAGTCTGAAAGCTGAACCCCACGCTGCAGACCCAGAGGGACGGCCGGCCCCGACGCCCCGCGGCAAGGGCGACCCCAACTCTAAGTGCAGTAGCAGATGGGCCAGGAAGCCAGGACGCAGGCTGGGAGGGGAGGAAGAGAGGGCCGCGAGCGCTCACTCTCCTCAGAGCAGACGCACGACGCCCTCACCCCCGGCCCGGGGGCAGGGGGCAAACTCTGCTCTCCTGCCCTCACTGGGGGAATGAGGCACGAGGTGGCTCCAGATGCCAGGCGAGGCCTCAAACTGTGCCATGTGCCCACCGTGCTCCACCCATGAGGCAACCCCGCGGAGCATCCAGCGAAGGCCGAGCGCTCCTGCAGAAGCCTGCAGCACAGGATGAGGCCGCGGGAAGAGCTGTCTGTGCAGATGATGCCCCACTCGGGGAGGAGTGCCGGGCGCCTGCCCAACTCGTCCGCAGGTCCATCTCCTGGAGGTCCATCTCTACCACCACCACTCGGCATGGCACAGATCCCTGTGTTTCTGCCCCAGAATCCACATCCCTTCACTGTCACTAACAGCATCTTGATTTTACCTGGGATGGCAGTGTGGCCGGTTAACCACATCTCCCAGCTTCCCTGGTGGCAGTTCTGGCCAAAGAACTGTGAAGAGAAGTTATTAGGTAGGAATTTCAGGAGAGCTCTTTAAAGGAGGCTGACTCAGCTAGTGTTCGCATTATTGCCTTCAGCCTTTCCTCCTTTTGCTGCCTGGAACTCAAGTTTGATGGCCAGAGCTCTGGCAGCCACCTTGTGAACATGAAAGATAAAGGTCTCATTCTAAGAACAACCAGGTAGACATCCACAAGAACCAGGCAGACATGCTGGAGACGTTACACCTGCTTTCTTCTGCCTACTTCTAGACTTGCTAATAAACTATTAAAGAGATTACTGTTGTTCAGATTTTTGTTACCAGCAGTCAAATACAATTCCAAACAGATTCAACCTCCCTATAGCACATTTACCAAAGAGTAGCAGCAGCCAGAATTATGTTTTTAATGTAAATCCGAGCATATCATTTCCCCACGTGAAATGTTTCTCACTCAGATTAAACCCGAGTGGACGACCCTGGTCCACCTTCTATCCAGCCTCTCCCGTCTCACGTCCCTCCACGTTTCCGCCCCGGCCGTATCTGGACACACAGAGCTCAGCCCGTCTGCAAGGCTGTGCGCGCGCTGCCTGTCAGCACCATTCAGAACCTGTCCAAGCACGTCTGTGTAAATGCCACTTCACAGTCTCCTTGGTTTACCCGAGAAGATGGTTTCTCCGAGTGACTGAGAGTAACTGGCAGTGGCTCCCGCGCTCTGAGCTCCCTGACAGCTAAGGGTTTCCAGAAAGCTCCACGTCAGGGCAGTGAGAAGGGCAGTGGCTGCTGGGGTCAGAGGGGAGGGAGGGATGAACAGGCGGAGCTCAGAGGGTGCCCCCTCCCTCCCCGCCACGGGCCCACCACCCCCACCAGCTCTGCAGTGGGATCATGACACAGGGGAGGCTGCGCACATTAGGGGATGAGGTAAAAGGGAACTCCACGTGATTTCTACTCAATTTCACCGTGAATCTGAAACTGCTCTTGAAAATAAAGTTTATTTAAAAAACACTCGGGCTCAGAGAAGTCCCTACCAGGCACAGAAGGAGCGTGCCTGGGGCCTGGTGCCATGAGCCCCTGGCTGCGGGCAGGGACAGGAGGCCCACAGGAGGTCTCTCTTGCCCTCCAACAGCAGTGGGGGCCGTGTCTCTGCTGGGGGGAAAGGTCTGAAGGGCCCATGACAAGACCGAGCCCCTACTCGGCACAGAGGCCACTCCTCTGGGGCAGCCACACGTCCACCGCAGCCAGGCTCAGAACCCAGGCGCAGGAGACACCAGAGTCCCTCCTTGGAATCCGTCACCCAGGACAGAGATTTATCTCAACTCTCTCCTCCAACTGGCTAAGTGACAGTCTAAAAGGACAAAAGGATGAACCAGGGTGAGGACGACAGCCCGTGAGGACGTGAACAAGCCCTGGAAGCTAGACAGACAGCAGACGAGCTGACCCGGGCCGTGCTGGCGAACCCTAACACCTGGCTCTCCTGGGGCGGGGGTCGGGGTGGGGCGCCCTTCTCTGCAGCATACGCTGATTTCTAGGGTGTAAATGCTGCTTTCAAGCTCCCAATGTGATGCTGTGAACGAGGGACGGATGAGCTGCACGGCAGCGCACCAGTGATGGTTTTTCCACCACACGGACACAAGGGGCATGTGGCCCTGAGAGCAGGTGACAGTGAGATGCTCAGGAAGTGGTGAGTTCTGAGTACGTGTATCTGCACCTCTGCTCTTAACATGGTTTATTGAAGTCTACGTGATTCGGTTTCTGACAATGGCTGTGTCACCACCAGCGCTGGTGCGCCACCAATGATGGTAACTAACCAACTCTGAGGACAGAGAGAGTGAAACCAGAGCCCGGGAGGGGAGAAGTCACAGGGAAACACAAGCTGGGAAAGTGGGAGCAAGTGCAGAGACTGACACGGTGATTAAAGAAATACAATGCTCAGTCGAGGATGGAAGATGAAACTGAGGAGGTTCCGTAAAAGTTGGACAATGTGACAGAGGAAGAAAGGGAGAGAAAAGACAGGAAAGCCAGGGGATCGATTCAGGGGCCCACACCTAACCGACGGGAGTTCCAGGTGAGAGCAAAAAATGAAGAATTATCAGAGAAACAATACAAAGAAAATTCCAGAACAGAAGGACCCACATTCACAGAATGAGGTGCCCAGCAGCGCAAGGAATGCAAAGACGGCCACACTAGGCCCCGGGTGGTGAGATCTGAGGGCCTAGGACCAGGGGAGTACTGACAGCTTCCAGAAAACAGGCCCCACCATCACCCCTCAGGAGCCAGGCCACCTGCCAGCTAGGAGGCAGCAAAATGCCTTTAAAATCCCAAAGCAGGACGATTTCTCACCTATAATCCTACCCAGAGCCAAATTATCAAACACACGAGGGAAAAACAGAAACAGGTTTCAAACGTCAGTGCTCAGAGCTCACACCTCCCTTACATCCTTTCTCAGAAAGCTACTGAAGGATTCGCTCCACCAAAACAAGGGAGCCGGTTCCCAGGTCTTCCTGAGAAGGAAGGACGGCCGGGAACAGGAGCCCCGTGTTGCGACAGGAGGAGGGGCAGAGGGAGCGAGAGAGAGAGGCCAGAGGGAGCGGGAGATGGCTCAGAGCTGCCGGAGGTCTGTGCGCTGAAACGCGAGGTTACGGGTCTGGCAGACTGTGAGGATGACTTAGGAACACACACGGACAAAAGAGGGGCACACACTCAAAACAAAGCCGTTTCCACCCCAGGGAAAGCGAGGAGGGCAACCGGCAGGAATGGCTGCTGTCCACGCAGGCTGCTCCGAATGGTTCAGGTGAGAAGAGAAAACATTTTTCTTAACTGCCTTGAGCCTGGACCAACCCAGACACCACCATTCAGGAGCTGGGCGGGTGTGGACCCAGCCAGGCGGCCCCTCACTCCCGGCTGTTCCCCACCACGCTGCCGAGGCGAGTGGAGGACGAGACCCAGTTCTGTCTGCAGACGCACATGCAGGCTTTCAGCACGGGCCTCATCCGGCTCCGTGCCTTGTTCACTTCATCGGCACACGCCAGATTCCCGGTCGCCTCCACTAGACCCTACCTCTCGTTCCCAAATGGTCTTCAAAATAATCCACATGAGGGACCGGCCTGGTGGTGCAGTGGTTAAGTTCACACGTTCCATCTTGGCGGCCAGGGGTTCACTAGTTCGGATCCTGGGTGTGGACGTACGCACTGCTTGGCAAGCCATGCTGTGGCAGGCGTCCCATATAAAATAGAGGAAGATGGCCCAGATGTTAGCTCAGGGCCAGTCTTCCTCAGCAAAACAAAAAGAAAAAGAGGAGGATTGGTGGCAGATGTTAGCTCAGGGCTAATCTTCCTCAAAACAAAACAATCCACACGAATAGCAAAGGTCAGCAGCATTCGCTGCTTTCTTTTTTGACAAGTACTCGTTGTTTTGTATAATTTAAACACTGCTAAGCAGAGCACACACCACACCACCGAGGCGGCCACGATGCTCCTCCAGAAACACTGCTGCGCCATCGCCGAGGAACGCACATTGGAAACACCCAAGGAAAATGCTATTCTTCTCCACATTTCTGACAAGTGGAGGGAGGGAGCCGGGTGTCAGGAGCCCGCCTCCCTGTGCGAAGGGCTGCCTGTCACAGAGACAGGACCCATTAGGAAGACAGGGTCCCACAACGTCGCCCCCTCTACCCTCACATAATTGCACTGGTTCACGAGGAGGGCACGATCCCACTTTACATGTCAGGAGAATGGAACCCACAGGGGGCTCTGAGCCCGTCACTCAGCGGCCTGTCAGTGCCTGTCACACACAGCTTTCCACCCGAGTAGGCTTGAATCAAGTCAGGCGGAAAAAACAGGCGTGCCCAGCAACTGGCAAGATAATGGCTGTTTCATGAAGTTGTGCCATGTGTTGCATACGTGCATGCATATACCCACATGCGTCGGTGCACACATGTACATGCATGCGTGCATGTGTGTATGTGTGCATCCACGTATGGATGTGCATCCACACATGTGAAGCCGCGTGTCATGTGGATCCCTGCGTACACACGTGTGCTGTGTGCACAGCACATCTATGCATGTGTGCACGTGTGTATGTGTGCATCCACGTATGGATGTGCATCCACACATGTGAAGCTGCGCGTCATGTGGATCCCTGCGTACACACGTGTGCTGTGTGCACAGCACATCTATGCATGTGTGCACGCATACGCATGGGTGTGCGGTGTGTGCTCTCTGTTGCAGCACAAAGCCCCTCTCTAGTGTTGTAATCCCAGATGTGATCAGTCACTGCGGCTGGGGGCCTGAACAGCAGGACCATGGACCGGGGGCGGGGTGGGGGAGTGCTGTCTGGGGTCTGCCACATGCACCTGAGGCGTTGGCTCCCTCCTGGAACTGGCTGGCTGTGAGCGGGGACAGGTCACAGAGGGGACACCACTCGCCACCACACATGAGGCGGCAGTGCTCCCACGGGCAACAGGATGCTCAACCAACGCTGACGTGCCCTCACCGGTGTCCAGGGCAGGGATCCAGGTGACGGCTGAGAGGCTGCTGCGGAGCCTGTCTGGCTTCTGTCTACGGGGTTTGCCCAGACAGCGCGGCTGAGCCCGCTCCCCACTAAGGCCCTACAGCCAGGACAGCGGAGGACACGCACTGCCCACACTTTCCCCTCCCAGCTGGGAGCAGAGACGCGACAGCCACCCCGAGACCATGCCCTGCTGGTGTCACCCCAGGCTGTCCCCCACCCCAGGCCTCCCCCCTGGCTGTGGTGCTGTCACGACCTCGCAAAAAAGGCCTTGTCCCCCCAGGAATCAGGGACAGGTTTCAGGAGCTCTCTGTGTCACACAGCAGTTTGTTTCTACTTCAGTTTCCCCAGATCTTAGGATGCATCCTCGGAGCCACACTCCAGCTGCACAGGACATGCTCAGCCCTGGAGTTGGGTCCGGCTGGACCCGCCCAGCGGAAAAGCCCGCAGGACACCATCCCTGGGCGCCCGCTTCCTGCTCCAGCCACACCTCCAGGGGCAAACGAGGCTGTGAGGACATCCTGACACTGCTTGACCCTCATTCCTGCACCCAGACCGGGCACGCATGTGCCATGAGTGTGCTGGCAGGAGCCGGAAAGGGGACAGAGAATGGCGTGGTGACAGACACACACACCAACCAACCCATCCTCCATCCATAACAGCAACGACGAGCAGGCGCTGGGAGGGCAGAAGCTGGTGGGTGCAGGGGCCGGAGGAGGAGGGGGCCACCACCTGTGAGACCTCACCAGCCCTGCACACATGGAAACACACAACACTGACTTGTTCTGGAGGGAGTGTGGACCTGTGTGTGGTGTGTGCATGTGTCCCTGGGCCCGGACAGCTCAGCAGCAGGGAAATAAAATAACCTTCCTCCACTGGCCTGACTTCCTGTTGACCCCTCCAGGGTGGCCATTGGACTCTCCAGGCTGGACGCTGGCTCCCGGGGACAATGTGGCTGTACCAGGAAATGGCTGGCCCGCCCCTGGGGGGAATGTGTGTCTTTCAACCATGACTTGACCAGGGGCTGCGGGTGCCATGGGGAGCTCAACCCCCAGATGTTTCCAGAGGCCCAGAGGACACCGTTGACACCAGGGGGACACTGAAATGCCACTAAAACTGGTGCTTCCGTCCAGGTCAGGGTGACCTGTACAGAGGGCAAACTTAGGTAAAATACCCTGCTCAAAAGTTTTGCTTTAACTGAATTTATTTGCATTTTTAATTTCCCCACCACCTCATAAACTTTCCTGCCTTCAAAAACAGCTCCAAGGTGCTTAACTCCAGTAATAAAGAAACGTCAATGAAAAAGTACCTAATTAACGGAAATTCAGAAGATTGCTGCCACTGGTGCTGGTGGAGCAGGGAGAGGATTTCTGAGGGCGAGTCTCAATCTCCAGCGGAGTGCATGCGATCCCTGGGCAGCAATCCATGGACAAGGCCAGTGTGCAGAGCCACGCGGGTGAGCACGGCCCTCGGACACAAGTGCACCGAGAGTGACGGCCTGCACTGAGGGCTGGTGGTCGGACATGTGCAGGAGGGTGATGCAGCGCGGCTGGACGGCCCTGAGCTCACTGCACCCGCGACCCACACAAAGGCAGAGGGCAGCAGGCTGATGACCCCCATCGTGTCCAGGGAGCAGTGCCAGTCTCCACACACAGGGACACACACACACACATACACAGACATGCATATACACATGGTCGTACATGAACAGACATGGACACAGACACACGGACATGCATATACACGTGGACACACATGAACACACATGGACAGACAAATACACACGGGCACATACATGGATTCACACATGGACACATATACACAGGACACACACACAGGGACACACATCCAACTGTTAACAGTCGTCACCTTTGGCGAGAGGGGAGTGACCAGGGAACTCACCTCCTACGTGTTTTTTAAACAGTGAATTACACTTCATATTTCTCTGTGAAAACATTCATACACTAGAACCTCACGCCCCCATGCTGCCCTCAAGTCAGGGAACGACGTCACATCCGCACAGAGGTGTGGCGCGCCGTGTGGGCTCAGACGTGGGCCCGGGTCAGTGTGCCCTCTTGCACGTCCCTGCCCCTTCTGTGTTTACTTACGAGGAGAGGCGGTCTCTCTCACACTTCCTGTGACCGCACGGCAGGAACAGCGGGGCGCCTCCCTCCCGGCCTCCCCCCAGGGACCCTCTAATCCCACACAGCCCAGCACTGATGCAGGACTGAACAGAGACACTGCCCTTGCCTGCAACCCCCTCACACCACAGATGCCAAAAGAGGTCTTTGTAGTAACAGGCTCAACAAAATAAACTAGGAAAAATACTTGTGACACAAATGCCTGGACCTGGAATTCCTAATAAACGCAGAGACCTAACCAACCTGGGCCCCAGCCCAACACACCAGGGAATTAGAATTACATACGTACATAACCAGCCAATAAACTCAGAGAGTGCTGCGTACCCCGGAAGTAGAGCTGTGTTCATTAAAAGCGCCCCACCGACCGGGCAAAGCAGGTCCTCGAGATGGGGCCACACATGCCGACACCACAGACCACGCCGAGAGACTGCTGAGAAGCGATGATCCTGCAGGCCGCCCGCGGTACAGGAGGTGCAGGAGAGATGGGGGCTTGCCTTCTTGTTCGTACAAGTTAAACTGGCATTTCTCTTTCCTCTAAAACTGGAAATACATGGCTGACCATGTACTGAGCAAAATTGAGAGCCCTCTCTTTACATCAGACCTCATGATGAGGCCCCTACAGCCCACAAGAGAAGATGGAGCATGTTGGTGCCTAGAGCAGGGCTGTCAGCCCAGAGAGCAGGGGAGGAAGCACAGGCAGGTGGGCGGGAGAGGCGGAGGGAAGAAGAAAACCAGGTGATGCGTGGGCCTCCAGGCACCCAGCACCCACTCCCCGAGGGCTCCTCCTCAAGCCAGCCCCAAGGGACGGCAGCCAAGTCCAGATCTTTGCCTCCAAGAGCACACAGGGACAAGGACCCGCCTTCTGCTGGATCCCGCTGAGGCCTCGACAAAGCCTCCACTTTGCTAAGATGGGATACAGATGGAGACAGACGGTGCTTCTGCCTCTCGATACTTCCTGATCGTTTCTGGGAAGGAGTCTTCAGAAACCTCTGCTCTGAAAATACCGGGAAACAAGAACATTTAAACACTTCAACTGTGTTCGCAGAATCTTGGCATCACTTCTGGGAAGGCGCTGGAAAGAAGCTCCTGCTGAGGCGCTTAACTTCTGGGCCGGGCGGCCGAACCCCTGACCCAGGATCCGCCGGGCCTTCATGCGCTTGTGCAACAGCGGGAGAGAGTGAGTGTACAATCGCTCACCCCTGAATGGAGGAAGTGCAACCCACCAGTCACCAGGTGCAAGAGCTGGTCCCCAACCCCTGACTGTTGCCACTTCCCTGAAAACACACCCTTCAAATGCGAGCCAGGGTCACAGCGAGCGAGAGGCCACTGATCAGAAAAGGATCACCCACCCGTCCACTAACTGCGCTGAAGTCCACAGGTGGGAGGCGACAAAGGAAAAGGCAGAGATACACACAACACGTCCAAGAAAATGAGTTCCTGATGAACCCATTTAGATTCACGTTTTTCTTTGTCTTTGATTGTTTTTACGCCAAACAGAATTCCCACAGAGGAGCAGCGAGTTGCTGTAGTGTGTCTGTTATTCTGTTGCAGTAAACTTTCAGACAAAGGGAATCAGAGCTGCACACCCAGAGGTCACAGACGCAGGGTCAAGGAGGGCGCCAGGGCTGGTGAACCCACGCTGACCCCTCTGTGACTGTGAACAACCCAATGTATTTTTTAAACCTTAGAATCAAACTCTAGCATCTTTCGTGGTTGAGGTATTTTTGTTTTTCTTTTACTTAAAGAGCTTACATAGTTTTCGCCATTTTCTGAAGACTGCTGAGAGGCAGGAGAGGCTCTACGGAAATACTGTTGACACCCCATCCCTCCCACACAGCCCCCCAGGAGTGGGGCCAGTCACGCCCGCAGCACAGCGAATAGTTTGTACCCGGTCTGCATGTCTACCCATGGGACACGATTTCCAGTCACGGGGGCCCCTCAGTGCCCACCACGTCCCCTGAATCCTGAGCAAACAGCTGAGTTAGACGAGACTCCATACTAGCAGGCAGAAGTGGCCAGGATTCAACGGGTCCCACCACGGCGGGGCCCTGACACTGATGCTGGGGCCTTCCCACGGCAGCGGCTGCTTCTGACAGCCAACTTGTATCAAAAACATCTCACACACGAGCAGGCAGAGATGTCCTGAACAAGGCCACGTCCACCCAGGACATGGACCCCACGTCTCCTGTTTAAACACGGGGGGAGGAGTGGCACCAGCCATGGGCAGGGGACGGCAACCCCAGGAACCGTGCACACGGGGCTGTCCTCTCCCAGGCAGGTGGCCCAGCGACACCTGGAGACTGCAAAACAGAAGGGAGAGAGAAAGTGCTTCACGCCTGAGTGAGAGGGTTACACACACAACGCGAAGGCCAAGGATTTTAAAACCGAAAAACTTCTTTGCTCTGGAAATGCAAGAAGGCTTTGTCACTTTAACAAGTAAAAGCCCAGAGCTGCTTGTTCTGAGGGTGGACAGGCGCGTATCCCATTCCCCCTAATTCCACGGTGTTGACCAACAGTGACAGCAGCTCAGAGCAGCCGCATGACGTCTGTATTCTCAACAACTCGCACGACGCGCTGGCACAGTGGCATCCTCGCCTCCTGCCTCTATGGCAAGTCTCCATATCTGCCTTCCGCCACCCAGCTTCGAGCTCGAGGTCCCCGGGTATAAATACACACTTCCGCCCTCTGTCACCGCGAGGGCCCGGCCACGGCTGGCCGTCTGCACCCTTCACCGCGGCAATTTCTCCATTCTCGACAGAAAAACCCACGAGCTATAATTAGTTGTCATCATACTGAAGGAGGCAGAAGACCTGCTCCTGGAGTCATCGCCCATCCTCTGCTCTCAGGAGGCACGCAGGGAGAAAGACACAGTGGTCCATTTGCAAAATAAAGGAATGACATCCATCAGCTCTCCCACTCACCAGAAACCCGGCCTTCCCCCACCCCACGCCCAATCACACAGGAGTGTGTGGGAGCCCCCACCAGGCCCTGAGGGCAGCTGTCTAAGGGCCTCTGAGGACAACAGCACAGAGCCAAGGGAAGCGGGCCTTCATCTTGCCTACATTCTGCAAATGTGACCCCACCTTCCAAAGGTCCCTCGCCCCAGGTGCGATGCGGCTAGGCACAGGGCTCTGTGGTCAGAACGACCTGGGTCCCAGGCCTGGCTTCTCCACCTGCCAGCTGTGTCTTGGGGAAGTCACTGGGCCTCAGTTTCCTCATCCAGAAAGTGGGCATCCTAAGAGTAGCACCGATCTCATCTGGTTGCCATGAGGAACCCATGTAAAGAGCTTAGAACAGCGCCTGGCACCCAGGACACACTGCACAAGTATGGACCACAACTCTCCCCACCTGTGAAGCAGAGCCGATTATACCCACGCTTGCTAATTACCTGCCTTGCTAACGACATCCTACCTTGTGGGATATAAAGTAGGGTTCCACTGCATGTCCCAGCCCGCCCCTAAAACTGACCAGGGCTCCACCAGCCTCCTCCTGCCCAGGGCAGCTCCAGGCTGCGGCCACGTCCACACTCTCCTGGGAGCCGCGGTTGTGGATGGGGAGGGGGCCTCCAGCCACTCCTGGTCAATCTCCTCACCTTGGCCCAGAATCCCCCCCGAGGCATCCACGGCAGAGTGAAATGAGGACCCTCAACGGCAACCAGCCCTCCAACCCATGCGCCCTGTCTGGGGTGGGTTTGCACATTAAAGCAAGAATGCCATTTCCCACCTGAGAGGGCGGCCATGAGACAGGCGGGCTGTCGGGGCAGCAAGGGAGCCCGGCGGCAGTCACATGCCCTGGGCAACCTCTTGGGGCCACGGGGTGACACCTGCCAAGAACTTACAACCCAGCAGGTCTCTGCCGGGAGTTCAGCTGGATACAGTAAAAATTAAGGTTCCCAACAGCATGGACAATACATTCCCATGTGTGGGCACAGGCATGTGGCCACTTGTGTGTACAAAATTCAATGAAAAAAGGCTATCTGGGGGCCGGCCCAGTGGCGCAGCACTTAAGTTCGCACGTTCCACTTCAGCGGCCCAGGGTTCGGTGGTTCAGATCCCGGGCGCGGATATGGCACCACTTAGCAAAAGCCATGCTGTGGCAGGCGTCCCACATATAAAGCAGAGGAAGATGGGCACGGATGTTAGCTCAGGGCCAGTCTTCCTCAGCAAAAAGAGGGGGATTGGCAGCAGATGTTAGCTCAGGGCTAATCTTCCTCAAAAAAAAAAAAAAAAAAATCAGGATTTAAGTAAGGACCCACCAGCAGTGAGTGACCAGAGAGTGGCATTGGTCCGGGGTAGGAGTGTACTTCACTGTTTACTATTTGTATTCTTTAGCACTATTCAAATTCTTACCTTAAGCATGTGGTTTCCTAATTAAAATATTTTCTAACCTGACATTTAAAGTAAGATATTAAATTAAAAACTTGGAAAACAGAAAAAGGCCAGAGAAGAAAACATTTCAGACAATTTCAAAAAACAGGTTCTAATAACTGTTAAAACATGATCCCTTTTTGAAGTCGGCTGAGTGGATTTCATCAAAACAGAAGTTTTCAGGACAGCAGACAGACCACCTCATTTCCAGTCATCCCAACATCTTGTTGGCCGCCATCTTCTAAGAAACCCTGACAAAGAGGACAGCCTTCCGGGGCAGGTGCAGGTGAGCGTCACAGACCCTCAGCCCACTCGGGGCAGGGGAGGGCCGGCCGCCAGTACCCACAGCGCCCCAGTGGGGGGGGGGGTGTTGGGGGGGAGGCAGCCTTGCAGCCACAGCACTGCAGCAGGAACAGAAACCTGCAAGTGCCAGAAAGAGGGAAGGACCCGTCGCCTGTGGGCTGGCCGGAGGGCAGGGGGACTGGGTTTCCCAGGAGTCTGTGCACGTGACTTCATCTGCCTGCAGCCCGTGGCCCAAGCGTCGTTTCAGGGCTCTGCGATGTTCCATAACTAAACACAGTAACATTGGCCATTCAGAACATTGCCAACTTCCCACTTAAAATTCACTTTCAAAGACTGATTTTAACCACCAGCAAAACCTGACCAAGAACTCTTCTATCTAGAACACAGAGCCTACTTGCAGAGGTCTGGGTGCCCAAAAGGGCACCGTGAGATGGTCACAGGCTCTGTCCTTCCCTCTCTGGGGGCAGGAAACAGGCTCAGGACACTGGCTCGTCACACTGACTCGTCACACTGACAGGCGCGCTTCCCTCTACTGGGAATACCGTACATCATTTCCATGACTTATTTTCATTCAAGTCTCCTCTGAGTTTTTCCAGTTAGTTGAGCTGTGCTTTAAAAGGCATACGTTCCCTGCTATTAAACACAGTCAAGCCATCTAGCACATTTTTACACTTCTTTCAAGCCAAGGAGACGTCTTAATTTCGTTGGTGTTTATTCTGCTCCTAACAGTGGAGGCAGCAGGGTGTGATAGCCTGAGTGCAGGCTCCGAGGCCAGCCTGCGGGGTTCAGATGCAGTGCTGCCACTTCCCAGCTGTGACCTAGAACAGGTCACTGCCCCTCCACCTCCTGGCTAACTCCCCCAGTCCCTCCACCTCCCTCAGGTCCTCCCTCAGTTCATCCACTTCCCTCAGCTACTCCCTCAGCCCCTCCACCTCCCTCAGCTACTCCCTCAGCATCTCTTTCAACTACTCCCTCAGTACCTCCACCTCTCTCAGCCCCTCTACCTCCCTCAGCTGCTCTCTCAGTACCTCTACCTCCCTCAGCTAATCCACTTCTGTCAGCCACTCCCTTGGGACAGAATAAGAAGCTGCCTCACTTCTGGGAATGAAGCTGCATGGATGAGGACTTGTAAAGCACATATGCGTGCTACCAAAGTGAACTTAAATAAAATGTCAACACAGCAACACAAAGCAGCCCTTTGCCCTGTTGGTGCAGCTAGGACATGCCCCAGCGCAGGGAAGGGTCCAGCCAGACTCTCACGGCCACACTGGCCACATCCCAACAGAAACAAGTACAGGGAGGGAAGCAGGTTTTCTTGGGCCCACATCAGCCCCCACGCTGGCTCTCCCACTGACGCCTAGATTCCAAGCTCCTCTCTCTAAACCCATGACCACGACCATCAGCTTCTACTACCACGCCCTGGTCCATGAGCCTGAAACGGCTTGGACTGGGGTGTGTCCTCTGACCCCAAACTCGCTCAAGCCCACTCTTTCAGAGCCTGGACTCGGCCGCCTCAGAGCAACCTCAGCCCTCTCTTCCCAAAGTGTGTGGTGGGCAGGCCTGCCCCTCGGCTCCCCCAGTCTGCAGCCCTCTCCCACCCCTGCTGCCTGCCCTCCCTGTGGAGCTTTGAGCTCATGGCTGCCCAGACCTCCTGGGCAGAGCTCCCCATGCACCCTGAGTCTGTGTGATGTCGGGGCCCCACAGCTGGGCAGCCAGGACTGAGAACCAGCAGACGCCCCATCAGACTGCTCACCTGTCTCAGGGTCACCCTGCCTTCCTGCTCCACACAGCCTGGCTGTGCTTCCACCGGGACATCCTCGTCACCCACCCACTGAAACCTGGTCATCACTGCCCTCAGCTCGCAGGCCAGGGCAGCCTCGAAACTGCCCGCAGAGCCCGGGGCCTGGAGTCGGCCAGCTCCACGTGCTGGGTCTCGTGAAAAACTCAGGCAAGAAGAATACCGACCGTGCCACCACAGACGAGGGCGAGAAGGTGACCACTCGCTAGAGCAAAGAGGCGGTCCTCCTGGATGCTGCCCGCCTCACTCACGACCCGGCTTCCTGCCAGGCTGTGCTGCACTCGGCCCGTGCAGCGAGTGACCCAGGGCGTCACGGCCGCAAGACGGGAGGTTGCTCATGTCACACACGTCCCACTCCCCGGGCCACAGGGCGTGCCTGTAAATGCCGGGTATCTGAAAGAATCCCTCGTGCGGCAAGAGCCTCAGCCACCAGGGGCTCAGCCCTGCTGCCCCGACAACAGGGGTACCAGCCGTGGGCTCCCTTGCTGCCTCCAGGAGCAGCAGTGACAACACCCCCGCCCCCCGCCCCCAGCGCACGCCCAGTGAGACAGGTTTTCTGCACCACTGTTGCAGAGGAGAAGCAGACCACAAAACGCAACAACCATCCCAAGCCAAGACCAGAGCTGGCTCTCCCTCCCTCCAGGGTCGTGCACTGCCCACAGGCCTTGTCGGCCCACCCTGGGCTCCGGAACTGCCCACCGCACTGGGGTGGGGCTAGAAATGGCTCTCTGCAGAAGCATTCTGTCTCCAGGTCTGAAGTGATGTCCCTTCTGCCACTGACCTTCAGCCCCTAGCCCAGGAACTCAGCAGAGACGAGGGCATCTCGGCCCCACAGGAGGAGCTTCAGAAACGGGGGATTCCCCTTTTTGCCATTTGCCTGGTGGAGAAGAATCTGTCCAGAACCAGCTGGGATCTGGGGCTGGCTCAGGACTCTGCTCCGGGCTGCCTGGGGCAGGGTCCTGCACCCCCAGATGCTCACAGACCCCTCCAAGTGTCTGCAGGGAGTATGTGCGGTTTCACCAGGGGCCCAGCCTCCTCCTGCCCTGGCTGCGGCCCCCAGACCCAGCCAGTTGCAGGAGTCGAGGAAGCCTCTCCCCTCAGCAGCTGCCAGAGGGATGACCTAGGAGCCTCGACAAGCCCAGGCCAGAGTGGGGATGTCTTTTTTAAGTCTCAAAACCACAAAATGCCACTCTCTCTGCCTTCATTTTTAGTGACTCCTTAAAAATATACAGCAGAATTACAAAGTTAGGCCAGCTTGACCACAGGCCGTCATCCAGCTCGCGTCGACAAGGGCCGGAGCCAACACGAGGCCCGGCCCCTGCAATCAGCCTCCCTCCCGGGATGCGGCCTTCGCTCCGACTTGGCTTGGCAAAGCCCACTGGAGAATCCATATGCTCCGGGAAAAGCGTTGCAAGTCCACAGATCACCTCGCTCCCGGCAGGACACAAGGAATTTTCACCATTCCATCACCTCGGGCCACCAATCCCCACGGCGGGAATGACTCTAGACCTCTGCTCACTCTCTTGTGCACACACCACACACACAAACCTTTTGTTCTGATTCCCCAGCTTCCACACCCCTCCCAGGGCACCTCCAGGAGTGCCAACTCAGCCCCCGGGATTGGCTGAGCACTTTGCAGCAAACCTGTTATTTCTAGACTCTGCTGCCTCCAAGCCACGTTCAACCCACGCCCGGTCAACAGAGGACCGAGCGGCCACTGGGCGGGTGGACCGGCCTCCCAGGAGCACTCAGAATGGGACGAAGGACAACCACACGCCTGGTGTGAGGAAGAGGAGAAGCAGAGCTGAGGGCCCCACGTATGCCGGGAAGGTCCCAGCCTCCCCCTGGCCTGGGGGCTCCAGGACTTCCTCTGCTGCTGACACGGTCCTGCCATCCACATGCAGGTTCACGGCCAGAATTCCTATCATCTCTACTTTCCAAACAGCCAGCAGAGGTGCGACCCAACATGAGACCACCACCAAGTGACTCTGACTGGAATGCTGTGAACCCAGTACTGGACCGGAGCAGCCTCCCCTGCGGTTCTTCTCCAGCCTTCCAGATGCTTCCAGGCGAAGCTGCTGTGCTCCCCCACTCCCCTCCAGAGTGACGGGAGAGGGCAGGACCTAAAACGAGGCAGTGTCGGCACCGAGGGGCCTCGAGTCCCAGACCTCCAGGTGCGGCCGAAGCTGCCAAGGTCAGACGGAAAGCACGCCATCTCAGGAGGGCGCGTAATCCAGGCAGTACTGAAAACCAAGTGCCAGCGCCCCTCGAGACGGCGGGAAGGTACCTGGAGGAACCCCTGCTGCCCTCCCCAGGCAAAGTGAAGCCAGAGTCGCAGGGACCCTCGGAAGTAACGCAGCGCACCCCCAGTTCCAGGGACTCGCTCTGCAGTCTCCACACGGGGAGGAGATCTTCTGCCTTCACAAGCCACTGCTAGTGGGACCTGGTCCTGGAGCCTGGCCCAGGGGGCCTTGGGCCCGAGAAGGCCTGTCATTCCAGCGGGGCAGACAGTCCCACGGGGATGAGCTCACCCGCTCTGAGCCCTGAGTCACCTTTTAGATGATTCAGGATGCGTGGGACACGGAACAGAGGCAGCTGGCGTGTCACCATCACGCAGCATCTCCCAAGTGGGAGGGCTCCACGGAGGGGTGAGCCGCCACCCCCTCTGTCTCCTGCTGCCCCTGGGAGGCGTGTCCTCAGGGGACCACCAGGAAGGCACAGATGCAGAACGGAGCATGAACGAGGCAGAGGGGGCGGGCTCTTCAGTGCCTGCCTGGAGGTCGACCCTCACAGTTCATGGGAACCAAAATCAACTGAAACATGTAAGAGGTTCTAGAACATTCTCACACCATGACAAGCTGGGCTGCCCTCTCCGTCCCACTAGGGCCCTGCCACCCTGTCCCTGTGGAGGATGTATCATGGCCCAGAACGACTTGGCTTGGCTCGCAATGGCAGAGGAAGGCGCGTTCCTCCACTGGGTCGTAGTGGTGCCAGCGAAAGGCCTTGGGCTCGGCACACATTCACCACCTCGTGCACACTGGCGCCCTCACCCAACAGCAGGAGACGTTGGGGAAAGGACGCAGAGACAGAACAGAGGGGAGCCCAAACATGGGTCCTGGAACTGTGCCAGCCAGAGGAAAGCGCTCAGTGTTCCCACATTTTAGGACCCTTCTCACAGGACATGGGCATTTCCAAGACCGAGGAAATGGGAGTAATGGTGTGTCGCTAATCTCTTTTCTGGAATTGCTCAGCCAACAGAAAAATGGATATGTGTGGACACAGATCAAACAGCCCCACTGGGGCCTCGTTTCCTGCAGAACTGGACCTGGCGCATCGCCAGGTGGTCATGCCACCCCACCAGGCAGGACCCGCCACCGGCTCCCGGGTACGCTCTCCCTGTAGCTGGAGCGCCATGGGCGTGTTCCAGCCGCAGAAACATAACTGACCCTCCCGTCTAGGCACTCCCTTCTAACACCAGCCATGGCCCCAAGGAGGCTGGGCCTCCCCGAGCTCACGGTCCACTGGCAATGCAGGTCAGGCCTCTGGCATCCCATGGGTCCCTGATGACCACCGCCCCCAAGGAGAGCACTGGGGCGTCTCTATCCCAACTCCTGCCTTTCCTCATGCTGGGGACTTGAAGCAAGAACCCTTAGGGGCAAATGAGCGCCTGTGGAGGGTCAGCTGGCCGATCCATCAGGTCTCGTGGGGTGGGTGCTGCCCTGTGGGGCCGGGGAGTGCCGCGGGCTGATCTCAGACAAACGCGGCCTAGGCTCTGAGCTCCGGTCCTGGGAATGGGCCCCTCCCCTGCCTGCAAAGCCCACCGCCGGCCAGGCCTCCCACGAGCACTTCTGCTTTCCCTGTGACCACGCAGAGGGATGCGGTCTAGACAGCCACCCAGGGTGGCGCGGACACCATTTCCTGCGAAGTCGTTCCCTACCCTCTGGGCACCCCAGGTTCAGGATAGTGTCACCCTGCTTTCCTCTGGGCCCCACACCCCGTGTGGCCCAGTACCACCCGTCATGTCCCTGCCAGGGACACCTGAGCCACTGCGTGCCAGACGCAGCGAGGGACACGGGCTAGGCCTGTGGCCGCCCAGGTGGGCAGGGGGCAGCTGAGGAGAGGGTACGTGTCCTGAGCCATGGGCGGCTCTCAGGGCTGCACAGACCACACCTCGGAGAATCCTCAGCACCCCTTCACTTCAGACTGCAGGAAAGTGAGGCACAGATGGCTCCCAGCCCCTGCCTGGCCCTCCCCCACACCGGGCCCTGATCCCGACAAGGCTCCCGCAGCCCTACCTCCAGGCGTGGGGCGGTGGGCACCCCGGAGAGGAAGTGCCTCTCAGAAGAGCAGAAAATGAGGTCGCCCCGGGGTGGCCACAGGTACCAGTAAAAGCAGAAGGCACATCCTCCTTCTCTCAGACCTTGTGGGCAGCCCACGTGTCGTCCCTCAGTGCTGCCTGGGCCCCGCCCCGCCTACCTCCTCTCCACATCCCCTTCAGCCTCCGGGGACCCTCCAGTCACCCACTCTGGTCCGGAAGCTGATGCACGCCCGAGAGAGGGGCGGGGAGGGGAAGTGCAGGGCCCCTGTGGGGAAGTCGCCCATCTCAGGCCCAGGAAGCACCATGTCCCAGAGCACCGACAGCGAGGGCGGCCGGCTCCTTCCCCCACAACATTCACCCACCAGACACTGACCACCGGATACCCCTCTGGAGGCAGGCAGCCCCCTGCGGGCCGGCTCCCCATCCTCACTCCCTGCCAGCAGCCACCCCCTTACCCTCTGGCTGCCTCGTCTTAGCCTTGCTCCTCACCTGTGGGAGGCCAAGGACACGCACCTGGGGGCATCGACTTCCCCATCATCCCAGCAAGAGCCTTCACAGCTGGGAAGGAGTGAGCCAAGCCACCCAAAGACACCACGGCTGTGTTGACCTCTCACGGGAACCATCCAGTACCAGGGTGTGCCAGGAGCTGCCACCGCCACCATCACCGCCACCACCACCATTGCCGCCATCATCACCACCATCACCACCATCATCATCATCATCATCATCATCCCTGTTCTGCAGAGAACACCCAGGCTTGGAAGCTGCCAGAAGCCACACCAGTATAGAGCAGTGGGGTCAGCAACTGATGCCAGCCTGCCCCCACCACCACCTGGAGGCTCCTCAGCGCCAGAAAGCTAAATTTCCCCTCCGATGGAGGAGACCCTGACCCAGGTGGACCCCATCAAGTCAGTAAACACAGCTGGGCATAACGGCACTCCTCACGTCTAGTGTCTTATCAAAATCACAAACTTGCTCCAAGTTAGAGTCCAGCAGCCCTTTGCAAAGGACAGGTTCTGACCAACAGCGGCCGCCTTGGAATCCCTAGGCCGTCAGATGTGTCTCGGCCTCCGGGAGACGCTGCTCTCAGGGAGGTCTGGGGCGATGCCTTCCAGAGAGATGCACGCTGCTACCCAGGGCAGTCAAGAGTGCTCCACTCACTCTGGCTAGCTTTAAAAGTGAGACGAAATCACTCACGCAAACTGAAGTCCAGGGGTGAATGAAGAGAGACCAGTTTCATGCTCAGAAGAATGTGGCTGCCAGGTTTCTGTTCAATGTCAAGCTGTCTTAGATGGGGCATCTGAAAACTCAGATGACGGTAAAACCTCATTAAAAACTACAAAACTTGTATCGCAGTTTCCAAAGCTGCAGCTTCACCCTGGCCCGTGGTCACAGGGGGGCACCAGGCGGCGGCTTTGCAGGCGGAGATGATCACCAGCCTGGCTGCTCAGGACAGGCTCCAGGCCTGGGATGCCAATCACACCCAAAGCATCCTCAGGCGACAGAAGGTTCTAGAAACATTTTAGCCATGGGGAGGGAGATTACTCAGAGGCGAGAACACACATCACAAAATTTTAGAACTGGAAGGACTTTTTCATGATCCTCTCCCAACTTGCAGCTGGAAACTCAGAGTGCCTGCCCCAGCTCACCCAGGCTGCCCCAGCCCCGTGCCCCCCACCCCACAAGATCCCCGGGGCCACCTCTCTTCTAGGCTGGAACGGCTGAGGCACGCCATACCAAGCAGCCCCCTCACACACACACCTGCGTGGACCCCACAGTCCGCAGGTGAGAGGCCCCTCAATCGTCAGCAGAAACAATTCACTGCCTCTCTGGGGGTGCCTGCCCCCCCGGCAGTAAAGCTCCCACCTGGGACAAGAGCCGGCACCCGGCGGGCAGCAGGGCCCAGGATGGAGAAGAGGACCTGCAAAGGTGATTGCTCCCTGGGGAGGGCAAAGACACGCCTGGCTTTGTGAAGGAGCCTGACCAGCTCTGCCACGCTCGCTTCCGCAGCCTCCGAAATCCCCCAAGTTCAAAAGGATGCCAGCCCAGGAATGTTTACCTTCTCGTCACTTTAACAACAGAGATTTACGATCTCGGTGTGCACCCGTCAGGAACCGGCTAAATAAACAACAACATGAGAGCACGCTATGCAGGCAGCACATCCATCCAGTCAGCGCTCACTGATGAGCACAGAGGAACACAGCGTATTATTAAATGCAAAGAGGAGCCCATAAAACAGCACTTAAATGGACGCTTATTCGTGTAAAAGAACAGCCAGGGGAGCCCAGAAGGGCCATGGGCAGCACACCCTCGGAGTCCCAGGCCCTCGCCCGCGCTGACTCCGGGATCTGGATCCGGGCAAGGAAGTACCTGCTTCCGCGGGCGAGCGCGTCGGGCTGGGCGCACCTGCTCTCAGAGCCCGAGCCCCAGGCAGGCTGGCGGGACCACCTGTCACAGGCGGAGGAGGGGCGCCAGGTGTGAGCAGTGCTCGCTTCTGGGCGGGGGACTTCAGGGGCATCCGTAAATATCTTCTTTGGACTCCACTGTGTCTTCTAAATTTCTTTATGTTAGAAAATGCATTTTTCAGTGTTTTTCTCACAAAACCCTGTTGTCTCCAAACAAGAGCGGTTTCCCCAGATTCTCTCTTTCAGCCCTTTCTCCACCGCCCACCCTATATGAAGGGGAAGGTGGCCCTGAATTCTCCCAGGACCCATTCCTGCCACCCTCAGGGACACATTCCAGTCCTTCCATCCCTCAGCTGGACCAGGGCCACACTCTGGCGTCCCCAGCAGGACTTGGCTTCCTCACGCCTTCGTCTCCCTGGTGTCGCACCTCATTCACCTCCACATCTGTGCTCCCGTCGAGGTCTGACTCGTCTGTTGATCCCCCAAGAGACGCCAGAGCCTGGCTGCCTGGGTTCGAGCTCTGGGCCCCTCGCCAGCATGTGACCGGGGCCAGCAACCGAACCCCCTGCCCTCGGATTCTGAGCTGTAAGACGGAGCTGGCCTCAAAAAGTGCGCAGGCTATTTATAACACCACTTGGCACAACAGACCGTAACTTCTAATGACATTACTGACATCTCCCACGGAACGGCTGGGGTCGTCTGCTAAGCCTTTAAGGCGATCATCCAACTGCAGCTGCATCTAACCGGATAACAACAGCGGCCGTAAAAAACCAACTGTGCCAAGTTTCACATTTTGCTCTTTCTACAATGACTCTTCCCCAGAGACACTGGTCATAGAGAGGAAGAGCTTGTCCTTGGTGCCCAAGGATACCCACCTCATCTACGCACCTCCAGGCGGCTCCAGTCTCAGCCTCTGACTCTCACAGCCTGTCCTAAAAGACGTCACCTGCAGAGCGGCACCTGCTCAACCGGAGGGCAGCCGAGCACAGGTGTTGCTGACGTGGATACTGACTCATGCAGCGACCTGACACTCAGATTCCAAAGCAGAAAGTGTAAGAAGATCCACCGGGGGGTGGGGGAGGGAGAAGAGGAAGGGCTCATGCAGAGCAGCCTGTGAGAGCCAGGCCGGGCGGGGCATCCCCTGCCAGCACACCGGGCACACCTGGGGAACTGCGCTGCCTTCCAAGCGCCGGCACCACGGCTGGGCCACCCTGTGTCCCCATCCCCACTCATCGTCTCTGGCGCCCAGGGAGTGAGGCCCATGGCAGGGACAGCGGGGGTCATGCACATGGGTGCCAGCCTCCCTGGACACCCGCATTTGCTCGGTGATCCCTTTATTGGTTTAACTCTCTAAAATGTTTAGTAACTGGGATGACTCAGCTGTGGCTGTCAACCAGACAGCTGTCTCTCGGAGAAAAGAAATCAAACGGCCCTCCCCAATTTGGGTGTGGCCGCACTGGCCCACCTGTAAGCAGGAGGAGGACAAGCCTCTCTCCAAAGAGCTGGAGAGCCACGCCAGGCCAGGAAGTGAGAGCAGCTGGCACAGAGCCTGGAAGTGCAGACTGTGGAATGCACGCCCCGCACCTCACCAGGCCCACCCCTAGGACCACAGCCTGGGGGCTTCCTCTCCACGGGACCTGTCCCCATGCTGGTGCTCGAGGCACAATGAGAGCCGGGCCAGGCTATGCCCTTCGCCTTGCGCCCCCAAATCTGCACACAGCCTGGCGGCCGCCTCACCCCCACATTCCCTGCCTGGTGAATTCTCCAGAGGCCTGGGGCTCAGGGGTTGCCATGGTTCACAGCTTGACCTCACGTCTGCAGTCCTTCGGGCTCCCAAGGACCGTGCCCTCCCACGATGAGTTCCGGTCCAGGGTTCAGTCGATGAGTTTGATCCCTGCTCAGATGAGTGGAGGAAGGACCTCAGGAAATGATGGGTGCGGTTCCGTCCACACCAGATCTCCCCAAGCTTCCAGGGCCCGTTTCCCTTCCCGGGGAGCCCTGAGCTGCCTCGAGGACGAGAGCCTGCGAACCCTCCACAGAGCTCACTCGGAACCTGCCTGCTCATCCAAGGGGAGTGTAAGGCTCGGGCTGACGGGGCAGGGACAAAAGGATCTCACATACACGTGCACACGAACACATCACACACACATGCACACATACATCACATGTGCACATGCATCGCGCTCACACACCTGCACCAACCATACATGCTTGAACACACACACATGGAGACCAAGGAAGTGCGGAAGAGTGCAGGCGGAGGCAGAGTCCCTCATGGGTCCCACACACCTGCCTCTCACAGAGACTGCGGAAGGCGACACAGGGGCAACAAGAGCTGAGGTCCCCGGAGGGAGAGAGAGAGGGAACCCTGAAATGTGGGCCGGCCTGATTCCTTCTCAACCCAGAAGGTCCCTGGAGGGTCCACACAGTGTCCCTTGCACTGCATCCTGGAGCAGTGTCCACGGCAGCCGGCGGCCGGTTCTGACCCAGCGCAGGGTAAGATGCCCACTCGGGACTCGCAGATCCCGAAAAACAGACACGATTTGGTGCTGCAGATGATGCTTGAGAAGCGCAAGAAAGCAAAGGAGTTTCCACCTGAGGCTTTCCTCAAACACAGAAGCAACACCTCGTACTCTGCAGGACGGCCGCCACCAGACAGCAGAGAGCAACACGCGCCAGGACGACGCAGAGAAGCTGGAGCCCGGCGCACTGGGGTGGGAGCGTGAGCTGGTGCTGGTGCAGCTGCCGTGGGAAACGGAGCGGAGCTTCCTCACTAGCTGAGACCTAGAACCACAGGCAGGATCTTGAACAGATATCTGCACACTCATGTTCAGGGCAGCATCATCCACAACGGCCCAAAGGTGGAAGTAGCCCAAATGCCCATGGACGGATGAGTGGATAAAAACCGTGCTCCATCCACACAACAGGGCGTTACTCCATTCCCTGGTGGGGAAGAGGGCATTCAGTCACTCTGCAGACACCTCTGCCCTCCGCCCCTCCAAGGTGGCCGGCCAGCTTCACCATTGCCACCCAGCACTGTGCCTGGCACCTGAGGGCACCAGGAGCCAACAGGGCAGTCACTGCAAGGAGCGCAGACTGCCACTAACGAGGACCAGCGCGTGGGGACACTTGGCCCTTGACCTTTCCACAGGTCGTCTCTATGTGACACAGGAGTGACAGGATAAGTGGCACAGCTCCCCTGCACATGGCGAGAGGTGGAGGGTGGGCAGCATCTGGGAGCATCAGAAAGTGCTGGAGTGCCAGTAGCTCACTCCCTTTCTAGAATCTTCTGCCTCTGCTAACTTGGCCCTTCTGCCAGGGCCAATGCCCCAGGGTGGACCCCTGCAAGTGGAGGATACATGCAGTACTTCACATGGGAGCGGAGCTGACAACCGTCTCCAGGCGTCTAAGTGTCAAGATGGGCCACAACTTGGCCAAGAGATGCAATAATGCTTCTGGAAGGTGGACTGGGATCCCCCCCATGCCACCCAGGCCCAGGACACACCCATCGTGGCTGCCCCACCCCCACCGCAAGTCTGGGGAAGCCGGGGTGGTGGGGGGGAGGCTGTCAGGAGTCACGGTCCTGGTGTGAGCCAGGCTCCAGGAAACTTCTAGAAGACAGGATGTCAGCAGGAGGGTGCTGGCTGTCTTCTAGGCTGAGGCTCGGTCTCCCCACCATGATCTCCTGGACACACACTCCAGGCTGACATCCAGAAGAGACCTGAGGTTGGCGAGAATACAGGGGGTGTGTCTCTGTGTGCGCTGTGTGGGGTCATGTGGTGTGACAAACAAATGGCAAGCAGTAGGATATACTGGAGTCTATGAGGAAGCCATTTGGTGTAAACCTAATTCAGCCCGACCTTGTTTCTCCAAAAGGGCCTGAGCATGCATTGCACGTCTGCTTTAAGTATTTGCTGTGTCCCAAAGACAACAACAAATGGCCTTAAGGTAAAGATGCAATTTCCCCCCACATTGGCATTCCCCTAAGGATAAACGTCACTCCCTAGGTTAGGAACTGACTGCTGTGCTCATCTGTGACCACCCAGCTAGAGACAACAGACCCGCCACCCTGCTGTGTCCACCGAGACAGCAGACCTACCTGCTGTGTCCATCAATCGCTGTGCTGACAGGGCAATCTTGTGACTATTGTAAAAGGGATATTTCAATCACATGTGAAACATGTTCTTTGAGGGTATATAACCACTCTGTATACCCCACTTCTTTGGGGCCCTTCCTTCCTTGGGGAAGAAGGCCCCAGGGTAAGCTAGCCTGCAGATGTGGCTCAGAATAAACTCACCCCGATTTTGATTTATAGATTGGTTATGGATTATTTTCGCTGGCAGGTGCGTGTGTGTTCATGTGTGTGGTGTGTGCCTTTGCGCGTGCATGCATTCGTCTGGGGTATGTGCATTTGCGCATGCGTGTTCTGACATAAAATAAGAGCTGATGGAGAACTATGGCAAGACCAGGTGAGCGCCGAGTGACACACGCACGCTGTCGGTCAGAGGAGGAGGCTGACCAGCCGCGGTCCCTACGGCTTGTTGGGAGAGAGACTCTTCCTCCACGCGGGACCCAGGACAGTTTCTGATGTGCTCTCGCCCTGAGAGGCTCATACGGGGACACCACCAGCAGCACCTCTGGCCCAAAGTGTGATGATTTCCAAAAGCTTGTTCCTACATTGACCCGCCTCTCCCCCCGACACGCATGTACACACACACACACACACACACACACACACACACACACACACACACACACACCCAGCTGAGGCACCGTGTTGGCTCCCACCACAGACATGGCACTTCCACCACAAACCACGTCATGTCCCCGGAGTTTGGGGACCGGCATCCTGCAGACCCCCAATAAGCACGGGGCGGGGGGGTGGTGCGGGCAGGGGCTGGCGCAGCCCTTGGGCCACCTAACTTTCAGGACATGACACAGAACAAGCCAGAAACATCCGTAAAGGAAGTAAACCCGCTGCCTCAATGCCACAAAGCTAATCTACAGCTTACAGACGCTTCTGGAACCCACAGCACCACCAAAGGGCGAGGACGACGACCCACGACACGGACGCCGGAAAAGATGTGCCCAAGGCCTCCTCCCTGGCAAGGGGAGGCTTTGAGGCTGAGGGCTCCCGGGTGGGGGGCTGAATTCAAAGGTCGGTCGGCCAACGCGGAAGCTCACCTGTGTCACGGGCAAGGACACATGCACAAGCCCCATCCAACAGAGGCAAGGCCGGGCCGGACACGGGGCAGCACAGCGCCCAGGGCGGGGCTGCGGGCCGCTCAGAGCCACCCGCTGTCGCTCCCGCCTCCCAGCCCGCCCAGCGAAGGCACTCCCTGAGCCCCGCTCACACCGCCCTGGCCACCGTGCATGCCCGGGGCCTGCGGTCACTCAAGCGGCCTTGAGAGTGCGGATGCCCGTGCATGGCGCATGCCCAGTCAGGTCCCCGGGCCAGGAGGGATGCTGGGCGACGGAGAAGTGTGGCTGGCTAGGTCCAGCCACCGCTGGCTGCTCCTGCCCTTGCAGGGCGCCGTGAGGTGAAGCTGGGCCAGGGCAGACCCGGCACCCTCCTGCTCCCACCTTATGCATCCCGAGACACACACCCGCCTCCTACCTCCTGTTGTTAAATCCCACCTGTCCTTTGGGGCCAGCGGGACTCCAGCTCCTCCGCAGATGCTCTCTGCCTTAAATCCCCATGGCCACCGCACCCGCGAGCTCTGCCCCCCCCCCCCCCCACCCCCGACCAGCAGCAGGAGCAGCTGGCTGTCCTGCCCGCGGGCACACTCAGTCTGTGCAAGCCCTCCGGGTGATTATTACACACGCAGAAGCTTGACCACCACCGGCCAGGATGACGCAGTGTCACACTGGATCCGGCACGTTCCTCGCTGCTGGGTAAGGGTTCACTGAGCTTGTCTCTACAAGTGGCTGTGAAGTCCCCCGGACACAAGAACACGTCTTAAGGGACCTGTCCTGGCTTCCTACGGCAGCTGTCAAAAACCACCACGAACTCAGTGGCTTAAAACAACATAAATTTACTATCTCAACAGTTCTGGAGGTCAGAAGTCAGACATGGGACTCACTGAGCTGAAACCCAGGGGGTGGCTGTGCCTTCTGCAAGCTGTAGGGAGAGCCCGTTCCTTTGTCTTTTCCAGCTTCCAGGGGCCTCCTGCATTCCTTGGCACACGGCCCCTCCCTCCTTCTTCAAAGCCAGTGAAGGGGATCAGAACACACCACCCCCAGATAGACCACTGTTACTGGACACAGGGCACCACCAGCTTCCCACGAGACAAAAACCAATTGTCAGCAGGCAAGATGGTGGCAGAGAAGGGGCATTTTATCAAGCAATAACCCAGCAAATTGGAAGATGGGGGGACTGGTGTCCTAAAGAACCATCTTAAGGGGGCACAGAATCCTGCAGCAGTTATACAGGCCAGTGGGCAATAGGGGAAGGGGTTAGGAATGTTGACCCTCTGGTGCTACAGACTGGGAGTTGCCACACCAGATCTTTCAGTTGTCATTGATGATGGCTATCAGCGTAGACTCTGTCCAGGAGGTCATCACATTCCTGAGGAACTCAAAAGAACAAACTTACCATCTTATCACAGCTGGAAGGTACATACACGAGCAGGGGTCATAAAATCCACAGAGCAGGTGGATCTCCTGCAGGGTGCAGATCCAGCTGGGTTAGTCAGAGGTCATTCAAAGTTACAATATGGTTTCTTTTCTACAATATGGCTTCCCTCACGTCAACCTTGTCTTGAGCCGGTATCAATACTTTGGCCTAAGGATTATTTTGAGTTGAAAGCAGTTGAGAAACAGGAAGAGCTTCCCATCCTCTCCATCGTGCTAAAAGCAGGACAAAAATTTCCCCTTGTAATATCTACCAGAGACAATACCAAGATGGGTCTGCATAACAAACCTTACTGAGCATCCCGTATCTACCATACATTTCCTAGTCATCTCCCCACAGTTTACTGCCCCAAGGAGCCCAAAGTCCCTTTCCTTGGTCTCGTCACTTCACAGTTTATCAGCCTTTGTTAAAGTGACATATAAGCCCCAAGTCTATCTGCTTCTTTACGTTTTCTTCTTTCCTGTGAAGCCCTGTGCACGTAACAATACTAAAATGCGTATGCCTTTTCTCCTGTTAATCTGTCATTTGTCCATTTAATTCGCAGGCCCCACTGACCAAACCTAAGAGAACAGAGGGACGGTTTTTCCTCCCCTACACCAGCAGCACAGCATCTTCGCTCCTCCCTGCCCTCCTCACGCTCTCTCATTAGGAATCTTGTGATTACATTTAGGGTCCACCCAGATAATCCAGGATCATCTCCTCATCTCAAAACCCGTAACTCAGTCACACCTGCAAATTTCCTTTACCAGGTAAAGTAATATCTTCCCAGGGTCCAGGGATTGGCATGTGGATGTCTTTAGAGACTAGCATTCTGCCGCCTGCAGACCCTATCTGACCTCTGCTGCCATTTGGTAATGAGACCCAGGATAAGCACAACTTCTGATTTCTTTTTTTCTAGAAAATAACTATGTTTTTAGGGATCTCCCAATTTCTTGATGCTGCGAAGTAATTAATATATACTCCGTAATTCTGCAAAGTCCGAACAGAACCTGTCTGTCTCCTGAGGGCTGAGCCAGCAGCCTGAGAGCCCAGAGCCCTCCTGGGTGCCATGCAGGATGGGGGGCAGCTGGGGGCGTCTTCCCACCTTGAGGACAGGGTGGGAGGAGTCGAGGCAGAAATCCAGGCTAGGAAAAGTCAGGATAAAGGCAACGGTCAGGCAGCATGGATTTTAAGAATGCTGGTTGAATAAAAATGCAAATGACTATTAAGAGAAACTGGAAAATAACAAGGAAACCAGCACATTCCACAGCAATCTGGACTTGAGGAGTCATTCAGATGCAAATTTTACCCCAATTTTGGAAGGATTACAAGTGCCCCCATTCAGAGCCCATTCCTATGTAAATACCAACCGCAGCCTCTCCCTGCACAGCCCCCAGCCCCGCACTTGCTGCCTCTGTTTCTTTTCATGGGCCCTCTAAACACGGGCGGCCTTTTCAAGCAGGCACTGCCCGAGTTTCTGGTGTGGTTGTCACCCCCTCCAGGGCTCGACCCCCACCCCCCCGGGACGACACTCTCCCCAGATCTCAGACTTCCACACGCTTGGGCCTGCTGGACATGGTGGCATGCATGGCTCACTGTACAGACCACGTTTCAAGGAAGACCTGGACGGCAGCCACACCTGGTCCTTCGTGTAGAGCCGCCAGGGCCTGGAGGGGTCCCGGGGACCACTGTGTCCCGCCCAGCCCACCACCAGCCCCTGGATGGCCCCACTTGGGCATCTGCCAGGGCCACATCCACAGGTGGCAGGTCAGTTGGTGCCCACAGCCTCCACCCGCTTCCTTACAGAGTGCAGGTGAAATGGAGAAACCAAGAGACGGAGGCGATCCTAACGATAAAGGAAGGTGGAGAACACTCCAGCCCGGTGCCCAGAACCAGCCTCCAAGAAGAGGAACCAGGAGCATCCCCAGGCCAGCAGAGCACCCAGCCGACCACAGCCTCAGCCCCGGATGCTCGTTGACCAGCTGGACGGACAGAAGGACTCCTCTGGTCCTCAAGAAGGGTGGCCAGTCATCCGGGCCCCAGTCACTCAGGCTGGGGACAGAAGGACACCTGCTTGCTTGCTCAGCTCCCTTCCACTCAACCGAGCTGTGAGCCTTGGGAAAACGAAAGCATGTCTACACAGATAAGAAATGCAGGATGTGCTCGGCGCTTGGCCCCTCTGTGCACAACCTCCGTGTCCACAAAGTGGGCATGGCCAGACATCCCCCCATTATGAGGGGGATTCAGCACGCTCACACACGGCAAGCACTCAGAGAAAAACTCGAACTCTGATTTCTACACACTCCTGTGCCTAGTAGTTTGCAGGTCCTTGGAGTTTTCCTAAGAGAAAATACACCATCTGTAAAGAAAGAGGGAAACCCCAAGCCCCTGGCAGCAAACCCTAAAGAGCCAAGCCCTGCGGCCCGCCCGGTGGCCTCACCTCTCCCGGGGCCGGGCTCGCAGACAGCTCCCTGACCCTGTGCCGGCCACGGGCAGGACGGCGCTCAGGACACAGGTTGGCCGGCCGCCCCATCCTCACGGGGTCCTCTGCTGCCCAGGGTGTCTGTCCCGACGCCATGGGGTCCAGGGGCACAGGTGGGGCGGGGCCACGGGGCCGGCCACAAGGCACCCTTCAGCAGGGGACAAGGCCCCAGTGAGCTTCCCTCGGGCGTGGAACACGCTCGCCCCATTCTCTCCCTTTGAATGGCGGGCTGTGCGCGATGTGGGCCCGATTGTTCTCCTCTGTGGGCTCATTCAGGGCCCTGGCAGAGGAAGAAGGAAGGAGCTCTTGTCCCTGGGAGAAAGGCCCTTCGGTACCCTGGGGGAGGGAGAAGGGGTCTCGCCAAGGGCCAGCCCCTCAGTGCTTGAGGACCACGCAGGCCTGGCCATGGCGGTCCCCGAGCACCTCCGGCTCCAGGGCAAGGACAAGCGAGCCACCCCTCTCCCGGGTTCCCCTGTAGAGCCTGGGCAAGTGCTCAGCACCCCCACTTCCCCCCGAGGTCAGAGTCCAGCCGTGAAAGCGGGGAGTCGAGGTGCCTGGTGGGGTGGTGAGAGTGAATGAGGGCGTGATGTGTGCAAGGCGTTCCCGACCCCTAGCCACGGCACAGCTGGGTGGAGTGACACCAACCCAGGACAAGTGCTGGCAGAGAAGCACCCACTGTCCCGGGCTGCAGGCCTGGCCGCCTCCTGACCACAGCCCATCAGCACCTCTCCAGGGACTGTCGCATGGTGTCTGAGGGGTGTGTGGGGCCGGGCCGTCCCATTACCCTGCAGGGCCTGGAAGGAGGCACACTGTGAGGCAGCAGGCAGGCCCAGCCTCCCAGACCACGGCCTCCAGCCCCGCACCCAGCACTGACCCCCCAGCACACCCCTGCCCACAGGCTGAGCCTCTGCAGTCACTGCTGCCACCAGCAACCCCATCCTCCTTGAGGGGAGGATACTGTCCTGGGACATGGCGGCCCTTGGTGATGGTGGGCACCAACCCACGTCTGCCGCCCGAAATGGGCACAGGCTCCAGGTGCTCATGGCTGTCACCAGGACAGAGGTCTGGCTGACGTGTCTAGGGCGGAAGAAAGCAGGAAGGTGACCTGGGTGGGGGGACACAGGTAACTGCCACACACTGAGTGTTTGAGCCTCGGTCATAAGCGAGACGGGGACTGGCCGTACCTGTCTGATGGACGGACGCTGTAGAAGAGGTCCACGCCCCGCCCAGGCAGGACGGAAACCCGCTTGGTCCCAGACCCCAAGTCTAAAATCCCTTCAGCCCAGCAACCAAGGTGCGAGTCCATCCCACCTGCAGCAACAGCACCCAGGTGGCTGCCAGCACGACGGGCCTTGTCCCTTCCAACTGGACAGTTTCTCATAATCCACAGAGGCCGTGGGAGCGGGTGAATCTACTCGAGGTGCGGTAAGACTGTGACAAGGAGGAGTGACAGATGTACACCCTGCGGAGGACGGACCCATGGACTCCAGGCACCTGCCCCAGTGACCTCTCGTACGTCCTTCCCCTGCAAGGAGCCTTTGGTGACAACGCCTTGAGCGTCAGCTCAGAGACAAGAGGCAGGAGAGGCAGGACGGATGCGGCTGGTGCTCAGGGGGCTCGGTAGGAATGTCACGCCCCGGCCTGGCTGGGGGACGACCTTCAGAGGCTCCCAGGGCCTCGTGATGCTCATTGGAAGCCCAAGAAGGCACACTCAAGGACATCTGCCGAGGAAGCCGCATGACTGCGCCCCTCACCAGTGTCAGAGCTGGGTCACCAAATTAGAGAAAATATTAATCCATCCATCGTGAGTGTAAAGCTGCTCCCGTCAAACCAGCATGAAGAAAAGGCTTATTCTGGCCGTTGTGAGAGACTAACATTTCTGGCTTTAAAGGTATTCTCGTGCAATGAGCTCAAGAATTCCTTATATCCTTCAACTACAATTATAAATAATTTATGAAGTTTAAGACATTTACCAAGTCTGCAATATGGTTGAGAATTTTAGGATATTCTCATGGGTTTATAATACACAGGTCATCTGTTTTAAAAAATCGGATTTTTTGAATCCTCTTTCTCTTTAAGATCTAGCTGCTGAGGGTGGAAACCACTCTGGTCTGCAAACCGCCTCTGAGGATAACTAGCTCTGAAGGCAATTCTCGTAAAGCAGCTGTGATATTAAAAGAAACACTTGCACCTGGGTAACATATTTCTTCAGTGATTAAAGATTTCACAAAAAAATTAAGGTGCCAAAGAGAAGCTATGGGTTTCCAAGAACAGCCTCACCATCCACAAATAATGAGATGCGAAGTTTGGTTTCACTTCCATTTCAAAGTGTTCCTCCCTCAGCACTGGCTCAGCCCGAGAGACAGACCTCAAGAGAGACAGACCTCAAGAGAGATAGACATCAAGATCATCGCAGTCCACAGACCCCAGGCCCCAAGGTGCATCGATGGGTCAACTTGACTTACAGTAAAAAGCAAGAGAAGTGTCTATTTTTAAAAACCTATTTACAGGTCCCGTATTTTCCATTTACAAAAAAGTTAGCAGTGAACGCAACGCACCAATTTTGGCCAAATGAACACCAACCCACCCATGTTCAAGATCACCACATCTTAGTATCAATTTTAAGCATTAACGCAATCCTTGTTAGCCCAAGAACACACTACAGAGTAATTCTGCCCTGAGTGACGGCCTTGGTCACAGCCACAAAGCACTCGCACCAGCTAGGGCGAGGAGAAGCACCAGTGACACGGACCAGCCAGCCTGCAGCTTACCAGGAACGGTCCAGACAGACGACGGAGGCCCAGGGGTTCATCATCTCCCTCTCAACATGACCCTTGTCGGGCGGGCAACCAGGATACAGGCTTCTCTCCCACAGACTCCTCACCTGCACACGCACTAGGCACTGAGGTTCCCAGCCACACTGCCCCCACTGGCCCTGCCCTCTGCTCAGGCACCCAGGGGGGCCTCCACAGCCTTCAAATGCAGCCCAGGCCCTTCTGGGAAAAGTGCCCTTCATCTCCCAGAAAAATGAGCCTCTCAGGGGTGTGCGTGGTGGACAGGCCATCGTGGGGCTCTCTGGGGTCTGCCTGGTAGATGGGCCATCGTCTGGCTGGAGGAATTGTGCATTTCCCAGGCAGACAACCCCAAGGCCCTGAGACAAGAGAGTGCAGCACATTAAGACACATCCAGAGGAGTGATGTGGCAGTTGTGCTGATACAGAGGGTGACCCTGGGCTCTGGCCACAGCACCTGGGCCATGCTGTGTTAGGCTGCCCTGGCCACAAGAAAGGGGCACAGGGAGCCAGAGGTAGGAAGACAGATCCACCAACCCCCTCAGCCCTGGGGTCTCCTCCGGGGGCTGTAGGGTCCCAAGCGCCCGGCACCCTCCGTCCACATGGCTGTGGCTGCTTCCTGTCCGCACGGACCCTGGTTCCTCCCTCCATTTCAGCCCCTACACCAGGCCTACGATTTCTGCTTCCAGCTTTCCCACCCAAGCAGGCACGAAAACCCTGTCAAACTTTGGCCTCTGCTCAGCAGCGCCACCCCAGGCTCCACTGCGAGGACAGAGGGCTGCAGCTGGCCCAAGGCGCAGGCTGCGACCCCCTCACGCAGGGGTCACCACCCAGAGGGCAGGGAGGAGGCGGATGCCAGGGGATTGACAGCGCCTCCCGGGGCACCGGTCCACGGCTGTGTTTACACGTCTCTCTTCCCCCTGGATGTGCGGCTCTGTGTGCACATGCCCGAATCATGTAGGTGATGGACGCACAGACCCTCACATGTGAGGCTGGCGAGACCCTCCCCAGCCAGGGCACCAGGAGCATGCCACGTGGCCTTCCCTCCCCTGCTGGCCGTGGCCTCTGGCCCCCGACTCGGTTCACTTCCCCCACGTGGCCCAGGTCACATCAGCGCGAGTGCAATGGGACAGGCTCTGCTGGACACAAGCCTGGGGGACGAAGGGGGCAGGGGAGGGGCTGCCTAGCGCTCATCGCTGGGGCTGGGCAGCACAGAAGAATGATAAGGGAGCCGGGCACCCACAGGACCCCAGAGGAGAGGAACCGGGCGCCCGCAGGATCTCAGAGGAGGGTGGTGCTCACAATCTGAAAGATCAGAACAAACTGCCTGTCTGCCCGGGGTCACCGTCCTCCACTGACTAGAAACAGAGTCCACGGGGAAATCTGGAAACAGATGAGGTTCATTTCCACAGCCACCCAACAGCTGGCAAAGAATCGGGACCCCCGCCCCTGTGAGCTCTCCTGTTAGGAGCCCACTAGCCCAGGGGGTTACGATGCATGCAGCCCTGCAGGAGATTCACACCAGACAGCCCTCCTTGCACCCGCCCAGTGAGGGAACAGACCAGACCACCGGGCACAAACGGCACAGCGCTGGGCCGGGTTCACATGCCCCAGGCAAACTCCCAGTCGGGGGTGCCAGGTACTGTCTGCAAACTCCCGAGGACAGTGCATCACACAGGCCACTCCCCCAGGCCACTCCCCCATGTGCATAAGCCCAGAGCCCCAGGAGCACTTCTCACAGTGGGGTGTCGCCTCCCACCCAGCGTCAGCTGCTCTCTGTCCTCCCCTCGGGAATGGCTCCTCCTCCTCCCCCCCCACGGGGCCTGTTCTCCATTCCCCCCACCCCACCCCACCCTCCCCCCCAGCCACGAGGCCGGCTCATCGTCCTCCGCCCACAGGAAGGCTCCCGGTTCACCTTCCTCTGACCTCGGCCCAGACGGGCTGCACTCTGGTCTGGTTATTCCTGCACAGCCTCCAGTCACACAGGTGTCTAGGACAAAGGAGCCCGCCCCGTGAAACGCATCTGGACCCCACCTGCCATGACTGCCACCTGTAGATCAGGCTGGGCCACCAGCAGCTGCCAAGGAGAACCTGCTGGGGTACAGAGTGTGGACAGTCCCGGCCCGCAGCACCGACGCCCACTCACCCCATCCTACCCACGCCCACCTCTGCTGAGGCGACCTCCTCAGGCGAGTCTGCTAGTTGTCACTCCTGTGTGGGGTCAGGTGTGGGAAGCTCAAGGCACATCTCCACCTGCAGAGTGGGTGGGACCAGGGCCACCAGAGGCACTGGCCCTGGCCTCAAGGGCCCAGGTGGGTGCGGCCGGCCCAGCTGGGGCAGCACAGCCGGAGCTGGGCACCAAGGGCATCTGAGGGACATAGAGGGTGTCTGGGGGACAGAGAGGATGCCCAGGGGACACAGACAGCATTTGGGGAGAGGGCATCTGGGGCGCTGCCTCCAATAGGGCCTGAGTCAGTGCCCAGGTGTGAGCTACTGAGGGCAGCCAAGGTCAGACATGGGGAACCTGGATACAGCAGCACACACACACGCCAAGGGCACACGCACGGGCCAGTCACGTGTTATCTTGCCACCCCCTCGGCAAACTCTCTCTCCCTTTAGCGCCTTATCCCTTGGACATGGTGATGTCACTTGCTGAACAACCTTTTGAAATTCCGCATGCACACAGGGGCACTGGCACACAGCTCGACGGCCTTGTGTCCTTTCTCACCTGGCCCTCCCTCGCACCTCCACCACCCTCCCGCCCGCTGCCCCGGGCAGCACAGCCCCCAAGCGTCCACCCAGTCTTCCTCTGCCCGGGGGCCACGAGAAACGCGTAACACACACACACACACACACACACACACAGCCACAGGGGCGCATAAGGGAGCGCTCCTGCTGCATGTCATCGTGCACAAGAACAGGCCAGCAGGCCCAACAGGAGACTCCCCGAAGGAAAGCAGTTTACACGAGACCAAAGTACCACAAGGTGAAGTCCAACCTGTCAGTCAAAGGACAGACTATTGAATAACCAGCGCTGGTGCACTGGGAGGAAAGAAAGCTGGACGCCCCCCTCAAACTTCTCATTCCACGTGATGCATGCGCGTTCCCAACACGCTGAGGAGCTGAGCTCCAGAACACAAGCAATAAAACCCTGCCAGGAAATCGGGAGACAGCCCTTTATCTTCCTGACAGACACGGCTGCCCACAAGTCGCGCGCGAGAGACACGGTCGATGCAACCTGATTTCATCTCGACAGCAAGTGACACCGTAGCAGAAGCAGCTAGCAAGCCACAGAACCGGGAATGCACGTTCTCAAGGAGCACAGGAGACGGTCACCGATGTCGGGAACAAATGAACAGCCCCTACCAACAGGCAAGGAGAGGGAAACATCTCAGAGAAACTTGGGCAACGAGCACCAACGGGCCGTTCATGGACGGAGAGATGCAACCGCAAGGGCTCTCTGAGCGAACACCCACAGTCACGGGGACCCAGGGGGACCTGCGTCCCGTAACAGCACGTAGCTGTGCCCTCCCAGACCCACACAGTCGGGAGGACCCCTCACGCCCTCAACTGAAAGCATGCTGGGACCAGGTACGTACTCTTCCTCACCGGGCAAGACAAACTGTTAGACCTTTGTGGAGACTGATCTGGCAAGATGTATAAAACAGAGAGAGACACGCCCTGACCCAGCGGGGCGGCTCCCTGAAATCCATGCACCCACTTACAGCCCCGTGCGCGTGGCCGGCCGTGTACGCAGCGCTGTTTATACTGGCTGCACTCTTTTCCTGCGGCAGCTCTAACAAACGACCACACGCCGGGTGGCTGAGAACAACAGAAATCTGCTCTCTCGCAGTGCTGGAGGCCAGGTCTGAAGCCAGTTTCATGGCGCTGAAATCACGGTGGCAGCAGGGCTGTGATCCTCAGAGGCTCTGGGAGAAGTTCCTTGCCTCTTCCGGCTCCTGGTGGCTGCTGGCATCCCCGGGTTTGTGGCCACTGTATTAGTCAGGGTCCCCAGAGAACCAGAATCAATAGGACGTGTAGAGAGAGAAAGAGATTTATGACAGTGAATCGGATCACGTGATCACGGAGGCTGAAGAGCCCCAGGTCTGCAGTCAGCAGGCTGGAGACCCAAGGGAGCTGACGGCGCAAGATCCAGTCCAGGTCCAAGTCTGAAGGCAGGAGAAGACCGACGTCCCAGCTCAAAGACAGCCACACCAAGAGAGGGAATTCTCCCTTCTTCTGCCTTTCTGCTCCTTTCAGGCCCTCAACTGATCGGTTGAGGCCCACCCACATGGGGGAGGGCCAGCTGCTTACTCAGTCTGCAGATTCTAATGCTAATCTCACCTAGAAACACCCTCCGAGGCACACCCAGAATCAGGTTTGACCAAGCATCTTGGCACCGGTGGCCCAGTCAAGCTGGCACATAAAATTAGTGTCACGCCCACAGCACTCAAATCGCGGCTTCCATCTTCCTGTCACCTTCTCCTCTTGTCTTTCAAATCCCTGCTGCCTCTCTAGCGCAAGGACACTTGTGATGGAGTTCAGGGCCCACCAGACAACCCAGGTCACCTCCCCATCTCAAGAGCCTTAACTGCAGAGTCGCTACTTCTGGAGAAGGTAACACTCAGAGGTCCCAGGGATTAGAAGCTGACCTCACTGGGGCCGTTCTTCGGCCTATTACAAGGGACCGGAAGACCAACCCTGGAGCCTGAGTGAGTGGCTCCGGGTGGGCTTGGTCCAAGTTCATAATGGAACATGGGCCGGTCAGTAACCAACGCCCCCAACAGGGCAAGAAGACGAGATGCACAATCTTATCTCCATAACGAACTCGACCGGGCCTCGCTCGGGGTGTAGAGAGCACAGAGGGCAACTCCGCTACCCACGGAGTTTTCCTGCAAAAGCGAGTGCCCCTTTGACCCACAGGTGTGGGCCGTCCATGCCCTGGGCTCACGCCTTCCAACAGGGCAGCGAAAAGTGCGGATGAAGGTATGGAGAGAGTCCCTCTGAGGCTCACCCGGAGGACGGCGGTGCCTCCTTCTTCAACCCACCCCCCCACCCCCGCTCCCCAAACACACCGCCCTGAGACGCAAGGCAAAGTCCAGGCCAGGGAGCGGGCTCTGCCTTGCCCACACTCCCAAGCCCCGCCTCCAGACGCCTTAGTGCCCAGCCCCTGGGAGTGCCACACAGGGCTCAGCTGGGGTGCACCCCCAGACTCGCATCCCTGGATGCTGCCCACAGCCTCTCCCTTCCCACGCAGCCACTCGGCCAGGTCTCCCATCTGTCAAGGGCCACCTCACCCCCACGGGCCCATCCTCATGGCCCGCACGGGCCAGCCTCATCTGACGGACGCATGAATGAGGGAGGTTCCCCGGCGAGGAGGCCCAACTCCCGGAAGGACTCAGCGCTCTGTCTCCAGCCAGGACCCAGCCCTCGGGGCTGTCCTCAGGCCCTCCCTGACTCCAGGCATGGCTCCCAGGGCCTCCTCCCCTCCAAACTTCACGTGTCCCCAAACCATGCTCCCCGCCTCCCAAGGTTGGGATGCCTCCCAGTGGAGCTGACCCCTAAGTCGACCCTCCATCCTTCCAGTTGCTCAGCCAAAACCTGGGTGCGTCCTCGGCCCCCACCCCACTCCAGATGCAGCCAGGCAGCAAATCCCCTCGGCCCCACCTCCAAATACATGCCCATCAGGCCATCCTCCCACCCCCACTGCTGCACCCTAGCCCAAGCCACCACCTCTCTCCTGGATCACCTCACAGACTCCTAGTGGGATGCCCTGTCCTGTCCTCCATGATCAATTCTCCTCGGAAACCAGCAGTCCTGTCTGAACCCTCAGCTTTCAGGGCTCCCATCTCGGTGTCCCTGAGCACCAAGAAGCTCACCATCTACCTTATCTGCTCTCACCTCCCCCCAACAATGGAGGCATACTCCTGACACAGGGCCTTTGCATATGCTGTTCCCTGTGCTTAGAACCGTCCTCCCCAAACCCAGGCACAGCTCCTGTCTTTTCAACCAACTGTCCTTCTCGGCAAGGCCTCCTGGGGCCCCTTCTCCACTTGATTTCTCTTCTCTGCAGCCATCACCACCTCACCCCCTTACATCTGACTTACTGATCCCGTTTGCAGACCATCTTCCAGGGCACCAGAATACTTCTTCCACATGGAGGCCCTGGTGCCTAGAATGTGTCAGGCCCAGCTTGGGAGTTCAGTACACTGTGGAGTGATGGGCCCCAGAGGGACCTGCCCTCCCCTGGAGGTTGTGGTAGAGCCAGGGCTTGCTGACCTGGGCCCTGCCATCCCGTCGCCAGGAGCACAGCCACCAGGGGCCATGGCTCTGCACGCGCTCCCTGTGTGCGTTCGCACAGCAGAGCAGGGCAGATGCAAAACCCCAAGGCCCGTGCACGGGCATGGAAAAGTGTGGGACGCACCAGCAAGTCATCTAATGAAAGGCTCGTTTCACTGGTGTCACCCAGCAGCGTGACAGCATTGCCACGTGCCCACTCTTCTCAGAGAAAAACGGGCCTCTGTGGGATATAAATAGCCTGGCCAGATGTGGCGGCCCTGTGGGTCTCCCTGCGGACTTGGGCCATGTGCCCTGCAGCTGCTCAAACGGCAGCCCCATCCAGCAGCGTGTCAGCGGGACTCCCAGGAGCAGGAGAGGGTTAAACGGGGATCCCTCCGCCCACCGGAACATGCAGCGGTTCATCGAAGCCGGCGCTGGCGTGCGGCCCCACTCACAACCAACATGGGCAGGATCCAGTCCTAAGAGGAAAATCAGGCTGCAGACGCATGCACGCTTTCTTATGCACAGCAACAGGGAGGCAGAAGCCCAGACAACTGGGAGCCTGGACAACAGGGAGTCCAGACAACGGGGAGACTAGATACTGGGGAGCCTGGATAATGGGGAGCCCAGAGAACACGCAGCCTGGATAATGGAGAGCCCAGATAACAGGGAGCATGGAAGACAGGGAGCCTGGACAATGGGGAGCCTGGATAACGGGGAGCCTGGGCAGTGGGACGCCTGGCTGGCCTTTGAGGGCAGCACGTGCTCCCCACAGGAGAGCTCTGGGTTTCTGTTTGGGAGAAACGCGATCTGAGCAGGAAACCCATTTCTTCCACAGGGCCCAGCAGCCCATTGGTAAACTGTCCACAGAAATGCAAAAACACTAGCACATCAAGCTGGTTTCAAGGTACTATTACTCATCAGTGCCTCCCAACCCCACGGGCTGGGCCTTGACGGGGGTGGGGGACCTCAAATGCAGAGGGCACCAAAGAACAGCCTAGAGCTGTGCTTCCCACAGAACAGCGGGCACGCGCCCAGGTGAGCCACACGTGAGATTTCAGATGTTCCCAGAAGCCACGGTGAGTTGGGAAAACAAACAGGAGAAGTCAGTTTAATAGTATGTTCTATTTACCCCGATACACATCCAAAGTACGATCGATCATGTCCCCTCGTAAATAACACAGAGCCATGAACGGATGCTCTGCCTCCCTCTGCGTCCAGCTCGTCTCGTGTATTTATGCTCCCAGCTCACTGGGCTCCAACCAGCCACACGAGGAGCGCCCAGCACTCTGCACGGTGTTGGCCACAGCGCTGGACAGCACGGGTCCAGAGCAGGAAGGAGCAGCATCGCCCACGTGGGGCTCTGATGTAGGAGCCAGGGCGGGGCCAGGTGTGGAAGCTTCTGGTCAGTATAAATGGGCCCGACAAGGGCAGTGCTGAGTGACTATTACGGACGGAGGTCCCGGACAGCAGCCCTCCGCCCGCCTCAGGCCTGGCTCCTCGGAGACCCGTTCCCAGGACGGATAAGGCAGCAGCGCCCGCGGGTGGTCTCTCTCTTGAGACGGCTCCCAGGGCTGGCCCCTGAGCTGGCGTGAGGCGGCCGGACGGTGCTCGGCTCTCTGTCCTCTTGGACTCACTGCTCCACACGTGCCTTGTCAGTAGGCTGCTGTCCTATAACACAGTCTATACTGCAGGCCTTGAGATGATCCATTTGGGCCAACACCGCGTGCAGACCAGCGTTAGGGTAAGGCTACCATGTGCAGTTTCCACATTAACGAGTCGTGAACTTTAAGGCCCTCTGCCTGTCTTCAGAGACTAGAAGCCCAGACCACTCACAACTAGTTGGAGGAGCGCCCATGAGACCCTAATGCACTGGGGGCACAGTCCTGGGCCATCGTCACGGAGGACCCAGGAGACCCTCCAAGGCCTTCCAACACACGCGGAAGGAATTAAGTCCATTTCAGTGTCGCTTAATTACATCTACCGAGGTCCACTGCCACTCTGCCAGACACTGACAGCCACGTGCTAGAGATAAAGCACCCCTCCTGCGGACAGGCCTCCCCTCTCGCCCCTGCCCCTGGGGGCCACCCTGGCACCTGGGCAGCCTGCTGGCAGACACGGCATGCTTGGTAAGCCCACAGGGTTGTTAAAGGCCAGGCAGCCCCAAACACTTGCACGCAGAGTAACTCAGTCTCTGCACTCAGGTCTCGGCACAGGTGCATCCAGGCCTCAGGAGCCCACAGGTGAGACATAAAATCATGCCCTGTTGTTCTCGAGCTCCCGAGACGGATGTCCACACCATCCAGCCTGGGAGGCTGCAGAACCCCTTGCGGCCCCCTGTGCTGTGTTTCGGGAAAGCAGACAGGCAGGCGATGGCCCCATGATGGGCATCCCCTGCACTCCTGACCATCCCGCACCTCAGACCCGGGCCTCCCAGGCCGCTGGCCCCTCTCTCAGTGGGGGACACACGACCCCTGCAGTCAGCTCCTCGCAGAGGCCAACCTTGGTTCACGGCACGTCCCCAGGACCCATCATAGAGACCACGGGCTCACAGCAGCATCAGAGGGACAGACTGCTTGGTCCTCGCATGAAGAGCCCAGCAACGCAGAGCTTCCGTAGGAACCACTGCATGAAAGTTCATCACTTCACAGTGGGGTGTTTTTCCACTTCAACACAAATTCTAGAATATTTTTTAATCTTCTTAAGCATTTCCTTTTAAACTGTCTTTTGTAAGAGGACTATTTACACGTGGAAGGTAGAGCCAACGGGGATTCCTAACATGGGGGTGGGGAGAGGGACGGATGCTCCCAGGGGACGGCATCAGGGATGAACTCCGAGCGCTCACTCCCTGAGAACAACTTGGCCAGCAGGACGGCATTGTGGAGAGGACGCGGTACTCAAATACCCTACACGCTGAAAACAAAGTCGCTCCTGGAAACGCCCTCCAACCAGGCACGTCTGCTCAGACCTCTAACCCAGGTCTCGGGACAAGCTGCAGGTGCTGTGGGTCGGAAGTGGCCGCGTCCCCTCCCTGCTTGGGGTGTGACTGACGGACCCCACCTCACGTTTCCACCAGCCTCCTCCATCCCCACGTCCAGAGGTGCCAGGAATGGGTCCTGGTCACTTTCCTGGCTCTTCTGGAAGTTTATTCTTAGACTGTCGGCCCCCAACCCAAACAAACAGAATGGCTTCCTCTCACCCCTCTTCTCACTCAGAGAAAGCAAAGGCACCCAAGCCACAAGAAGCGTCCAAGACCATTCTGCAGCTCCGGGGCTGCCATCCCACACAGGACCACCCTGACCCCCAGGGGTGAACGAGTGAGACTGAAGAGAAGGGAGGACCATGCGCTCTGCCACCCCAACTGCAACAACAGACCACCTCCAAGGACCTGATATGCAAGTGCTGCATGCCAAGCCGGCCCCCAGGGGACGTGGGGAGGTCCAGGCAGGGGTGGGCCTCACAGGCACCTCCTCGGCCCCCGGCACTCTCCCTGCTACCCACGGAAGCTGGTGCTGACCACTGGGCGCCCACCCTCAGGCCCACACCCCCAGCACAGCCTCGCAGGGCCCTTCTCCTGCCCATGTCACACAAGGCACTGATGTCCTCTGTAGCCAAAGTCCCCGGATGGACTGTGACCTTGGGCAGAATGACCTGAGCTTCCTGAGACCCACCTTCCCTCTCGGCTCCCAAGTCACGGCTGCCACCAGGAGGCAACAGACAGATGCAGCTGCTGACAGGCGTTGGACACCCACGCCAAGACCTGCTCAGGAGCCACTTCTAGAAAGAACCAGACTTTGCAGGTGGCTTTCATCCCGTACCTGATGATCGGTGTCATCAAACATTCCAGCAGCCGGGATGCGGCTTCCTCCCACTGTCTGGTGGTGGCAGAGTCTGGGACAGAGAGACAAAGGCGACATGTTGGCAGGGAGCCATGAGCAGAATCCCTTACCCCCTACATGTACACGCAGACTCAACATCGCGGCCACTCCACAGGCCCCTGGCTCAGCCACGGGGCACGGCTCACCTGGCCAGGAGACCAGATGCAGCCTCACGGTGTGAACTGGGAGCAGAGGGTGTCTCTGCACCCTAGTTCAGGTGACAAGTGACACTGAGCGTGAGCTCCTGGGGGCACAGAGGGGGTCAGCGGGCGAGGCCTCGCCAGCAGTGGTGGGAGCGACGACCGAGTCTGAATGAAGAAGGATGTGTTTGCACCAAGCTCCCCTACCCTCCGTCCCTGACTCAGAAGCAGGTAGTAAGAAAATGCAGGTGTTCGAGCTTAGCATTTCAACGTTTCAGTTTTAAAACGAATTATGGGCTTAGAAACCAAAATGAGAGGAAGAGGAAGCGGGGGAGGAGGAGGAGGGTCAAAGACAAAAAAAAAAAAGGAAGAAACCAGAAATGTATCCGGATGTCTGAGGGTTTCCAACAACCCTGAGAGCAGGGCAAGCTGACCACGTCTCGCACAGGACTCAGAGCCGCAGAGGGGACGCGAGCAACAAGCCGGGGAGCCTTCCTCCAGGCGCTCCTTCCAGCTCCTGCAGGGCCCTGGGCCCCCCACCCCCTACCAGGCCCACCGTGCAGCTCATGTGCACAGCCTGCAATGGCCAGAGCCCCCTGCCGGCCCTGCTGGCCCCAGAGCCACCCCTGCGTGTAGCACGTCCTTCCCACCCGCCACAGCCCAGCACACAGGCCTCCTCCCCAGAAGCAGGTCCCCTGGGAGAGACCTGGGTGGGCGGCCTGGGGGAAGCTCAGGGCCGAGGGGGCTGGAGCACAAGGCCCACTCAGGGCAGTGATACGCCAACCTCAGACAGACCCATGGGGCTTGCGCTCCACTCCCCGTAGCACGCAGCTAGACGGCCTTTCTCGCACCTGGCCCTGTGATCGGGGTCCGACACCCTCGTCCCTCGTGTTCCGGAACGCGCTCACTGCACATGACGTGGAGGAGACTCGCAGAGCCCCTGTCCACCAGGGCAAGGCCGGGCCTAGATCCCCGAACCCACCCTGCACCTCCTCAGTGACGGGCTGAACAGCTCGTCCCCGCGGATCAGTCGGAACAAAGTGCTTGTTACCCAAACTCTGCTTTGCCTTCTCTCCTGGCCCCAGGCCTCTGGACCTGAGAACAGGCTGAGCCTCGGGGTGACTCCCCCCCAACAAAACAGGCCGGCCTCCGGGCACACCTTCTGATCCATCACCCCCGCGCTCCACTCTTCCTCCCCTGCCCCACATCCGGGTCCTGCTGCCTGCCTACACCTCCCTACAAGGAAAACTCAGTCTGCTGAGCCCAGACACACTTGCTTATCTCACCGTCACGCCCCCCACTCCGACACCACTCCCCCGGCGACAACCCCTTCCAATAGGGTCTCTTTCTACTAAGTCTGGGTTCACTCCTCATTTGACAACTGATGACAAATGACTTGAAGCCCCAAAACATGTGGGCCCGCTGGACAGAGGAGACCTCTGGGTTCCAGCTGCCTGACAACTCACAGGCTCCAGGAGGTCCCAGGAGCGGAGGGTCACGGCACATTCGGGCTGGTTGGAGAGCTGGCTCAGGGCCTGTCCGAGAGCCACCTCACAGCTGGCCAGCGGGCAACAGAAAAGGGGCGACGTCAGAGGAAAACAGCGCTCAACACGCCCGGCGCCCCACACACCGTGGAAGACCCGCCCTCGGAGCATCAGACACAGCACACGGGCCGTTCTGCCTAGGCGGACTCTCGCTCCAGGAGGTGGGCTCCACGGGGCCGTCTAGAGAGCGACACAGGTGCGTACAGGGCCCAGCACCCTGCTCCCCATGCCCCTCCCTGCAGGGAGAGAAGTCCCCAAGACACCACCCCACCCAGGAGGGCTCCCCGCACATGCCCAAGGGGCACGGCTGGCCTGGCTACTGCTCTCCTGACCGCCGAAGACTGTCCCTTCTAAAAGTACTGTGACCGAGCATGTGGAATGAAATGATCATGTCACTGGTCACCAGAAAGATCAAATTAAAACAAGACGCCATTCTCTCCCTACAGAACTAACATGGAAAAAATGACACAGCTCAATGATGGTGAGGAGGTGTGAGCCCGTCCCCACTGTCAATGGGAAGACTTTTCTAGAAGCAAAATGGCAGGGGTTATGCAGAACCTTACAAAGGTCAGTGCTCCTACAGGTAATGATGGAAATGGGGCAGGCGTTCACACACGAAGGTTCTCATCCAGCAGACCCGAGAGTATAAGACAAAACTCCCCGAAGAGAGAACCACACAGACGAGGGCACATGGGGACCAGACAGGTGCCAAGTGGTGGGTAAGCGTCTCTCCAGATACTGACCTGGAGCCGACTGCCATGGCTCTGAGTCACACCCACCTCCACAAACTCAGGAGGCAGTCTCCTCTCGGGGTGAGGAAAACGTTCTGGAACTGGATAAGTAACGGCTGCACAACACTGTAAATGTACTGAGTGCCCCTGAATTGTTCACTGTCATGTGTTAATTTTATGTTATGTGAACTTCAGCTCAATAAGGAATAAAGGAATACTGAAATGAATTTCCAACAAACATAAAACTGGCTTTTTCCGTGAAGGGAAGTCAACTTGCCCCACTGCTGGACAGAATCCAGGTGCCTGTCTCAGACGAGGACCATTTGCACGGCTATGCATTACATGCAACTTTCAGAGCCGCAGGAAGACAGACAAGCTCCAGAGGCTCCAGGGTTCCAGTCAAACGCTGCTCAGTCTGAAGTCCAAGGGGGACAGAGGGGAGGGGCGGAGCCACGAGATTCAGGAGGAAAGGGGGCCAGGGACCAGGTGATGGTAGAGTGAGAGGAAGAGTGACAGGCATCAAGAAGGGCTCCTATTTCTAGAGGGAAGTGGGGATGGTGGGAGAGCTGGGGAGCTGGGAGGACGTTTGCCCCGGACAGAGAATAAAGAACTGAGGTCTCGCAGCATCACTGTCTAGAGAGTGGCCCGGGGTGTCTCAGCAGCCCCTCCCTGGCTGGGGGACGTCCCCAGCATGTGCTGTAGCTGCCTGGGGCATGCACCAAGGGACCCCCCCACACACAAAACGCTAAATAATGTAGGTGAAAGAAAGATTCCCCATTACTCAAACAGAAAACCATGGTAATTGCTCAGATCTGTGCTCACACAGCCTTGAAAATAAGGAACGGTGACGCCAGTTCACTTTCAGAAAGTCCTTTTCTTTTTGACAGTCTAGAATTCTTTCCAGGGCTCCTTGAACATCTCTAGGAACTCCTAATGTCAAAGGAGGGGCTGCCTCCGGCCTCCTCCTTCTTTGAGACAAACCACTGCCCTGGGAGGCTGTTTTCAGGGGAAGCCAAGGGAGGCGACTGCCAGGTCACAAGGATTCCTTGCTGGGTTCCCCTGATGACAGACGTGAACTGACGTTACGGTAACCTTCTGCCAGGATGCCGGCTCCATTTCCATGGCCCTCTCACCCTCTTGTTACTATGTAACTCTTGGGTTCTAAGCCATAAACTCCAGAGCCACGGTTCCAAGATTTTGTTACTCTTTCACCAGCAGTCAGAACAGAAACGAAAATGTTACTAATCTCCTGGAAAGAAACTGAATGAGAAATCTGCAGAGTCACATGAGAATTATTACTAGGGTTCTCCCCCTTGGGGGTTGCGGCTGAAAACTCTCCGCCAAAAGAAGTGTGTGTTCCTTTCCCGGCGTGCCCCCCACCCCCGCCCACATGCACGCCTGCCTCCCCGGGGGTGGCCATGTGAGGACAAGGGCACAGGAGCCTCTCCTGGGAGTGCGTGCCTCGCGCTTCACACCCTCACGGCCGGCTGCCCAGCTGCCGAGACCTCACAACCGGATGGTCTCGTGACCCCACGTGGGACACCCCTCGAGGCACCACTCAGCCACCAAACTCTCTCAGTGGAGGGACTAGTTCTGCTCTCCCCCCTTTCTGTCCACCTGCTACTTTTATAATAAGGGGGAAATCACACCTAGACAGGTTACAAGTCTTACCAATTGTTGCAAGGCTACAACCGCAGGGAGCGCATCCCACACGGCACCTTTGGAAACAGCCCTCCGATCGCCTGGTGTCAGAGCCACGGCTCATCAACTGGACTTTCTTGACCAGCCTCGTCGCACACACAGCCTGCAGCAGACCAGCAGCACGACACACTGAGTTGCCAAAGGACACAGACACAGACAATAGCCAAACTGAGTGACCCAGGTGGTCCCAGTTCTGGGCCTGGTCATCCACCCTTCTCGTCATCATTGAGGAAACTCCACGCCCTACAACTACGCCAGGGTCCCCACAGGACGCCACTTCGCTCCACCTGTGACAGGTACCTCCAAGCCCTCTGCATTTGCAAAAACCTATTTTCCTTCTATTGCTCATAAATCCCTCTCCTATTCTTAAGCCCTGAGTGACACAGATTTTTTAATTAAATAAAGCAAAATTCATCATGCTTGAAGAATTACTAAACAACTGTGACCTTTTCTCACACAGGGAGAGACTGCAATATCAGCATCAGGAAGTGCTACTCCCGGAAGGTTTGGGTCCTCCAAAATTCACCTTGAAACCTAACCCCCAAGGCGATGGTGTCAGGAGGTGGGGCCTTGGGAGGTGAGCAGGTCATGAGGATGAAGCCTCGTGAATGGGACTGGTGTCCTTATAAAAGAGACCCCAGGCAGCTCCCCCCCTCCCTGCCCCACGTGAGGACACAGGGATAAGTTGGCAACCTGGAAGAGGGCCCTCACCCGACTATGCTCACACCGTGATCTCAGATTTCCAGCCCCCGGAACCTTGAGAAATGAAAGTCTGATGTTCGTAAGCCACCTAGACTGTGCTGTTCTGTCACAGCAGCGTGAACCCACCGGGACAGGAACCCAAATCCATGCTTTTGTCCTTCTAAAAACGTCCACTTTAGGATTCATGATGAATAGAGACAACGTACCATATGAAGGACATACTGCCTCCTATCCTCCATCCCCAGCCACCTTTGGCCTCGCCAGATAAACCACCACCTGTCTCTTCTGACCCTCTGGCTAAACCATCTGCCCCGCTTGGCCTTAGTTCCCGGGGTTTTAAGAGTAAGCCAAGCTGTGGCCTTGACTGGAAACAGACAGAACACAAAGCAATCAGCACTACAGACACACCACTTGGAACAGCCCGTTAAACGTCACGGACAAAGGGAGGAATCTCGTCTGCTCTTTAGGGAGACTCTCCCCGTGTGAAACTGCTCCCCGATGGCAGCCTGATGCTTCTGGAAACACAGGAAGACATGCAGGTCACTGGGGTGCACGTATTAAGTTTCCACCCTGGGCACCTAATGCTGCCCCAGTGGATTAAAACCCTAATGTTCCTCCTGACACATCGCATTTGCTGCTCCCTGGGGACACCCTGTGAACCCGGGAGCCCAGCTGAGGGAGATGGGGCAACGCCTTCAGCTAAAATGATTCCTCCGCTCCCAAGGCTGCATTTCAAACACTAGGTCTAAGACAGTCCCATTCCCAATACGAGGCAAGAGAGGTGCTACCTCTGCAGCCCCACAGATGCTAGCAGACAGTAAGGGACCACTGGGAACACCTGTGTGCACACAACAGTCAACAACTTAGAGGGGACCATCTGATGCCTCAAAGACCCACACTACCACGACCCACCCATGACGAGAGAGAGAGAACCTGAACAACGCTACACCTAACGAGGACAGTGAATCTGTAGATAAAAACCTGCTGAAAAAGACATCTCCACGTCCAGACGGTTTTACCAGCAAATGCTAGCAAACAGTTAAGAAATAACAGCAATTCTATACAATCTCTTTCAGAAAACAGAAGAGGGAAAAATGTTTCCCAACTTACATGAGGCCAGCATTACCCTGATAGCAAAAAAAGACAGAAACAGCACAGGAAGATTGCAGACCAACATCCCTCAGGAGCTCAGATGCAAAAATCCTCAACAAAATATTTGCAAATTGAATCTAGCAATAGACATAAACGGTACACCACAATCAATGGAATTTATCCCAGAATGCAAGGCTGGGTCAATATGCAAAAATCAATATGTGTGTAATCCATCCTATGGTACCGTGGTCTAGAGAAGAAAAAATAAACAAATCTATCAAATTATGTAGAAAAAGCATTTGAAAAAATTTAGCATCCACTCATGATAAAAACCACAGCACATGAGGGACAGAAGGGCGCTCCCACATCTGATAAAGGACGTCTGTGAAGAAACCCACAGCCAACATGATCCTCAGTGTTGGGAAACTCAGTGCTGCCCTAAGACCAGGGACAAGGCAGGAGGTCCCTGTCCACCACTTCTATTCAACACTGTGCTGGAGGCCTGGCTAGTGCACGAGGCAGAGGATATAAAATGCATACAGCCTAGCAAGGAAGAAATAAACTGGTCTTTTCAAAGACAGCATGATTACCTATGTCGAAAATTCCAAGGAATCGACAAAAAAAGCTCTCAGAACTAACAAGTGAGTTTAGCGGTCCCAGAATACAAGATCAGTAACATAACACGTGTCATTTTTCCATGTTCTCTCCATCAACGCTTGGTCAATTGATAAACTGAACTTCATCACTTAAAATGTTTTGCTCTGTGAAGGATCCTGTGAAGAGAATTAAAAAACAAGCTACAGACAGGGCGAAAATATTTGCAAATCCCATATCTGACAAGGTATTTGTGTTCAGAATATATGAAAAACCCTCAGAACTCAACAGGAAGAAAATAAACAACCCAATTCTATGAGTAAGACTTGAACAGGCACTTTATCAAGTGCGAAGCAGACAAGCTCGTGAGAAGATGATAAATAAAGTCTATAAACACCTGAAGATGTTCAACGTCATTAGCCACTAGGAAATGCAAATTAAAACCACAACGTGCACATTGTACACATACTAGAATGGCTGTAAACATAACTAATGATACCAAGTGTGGAGCAACTGGAACTTTCACAGATTGTTGGTGAGAAAGGAGAACAGGTCAGCCACTCCAGAAAACACCCAGGTGTTTTCTAATAAAGTTAAACACACACCCACCATAGGACCGAGCAATCCCACTCCTGGTATTTATCCTAAGGAAATAAAACTGCATGTTCCCAGAAAAGCCTGCACACAAATGCTTACAGCAGCTGTGTTCAAACATACAAAGGAATACTACTCAGCAGTTAAAAAGACACATGTGACAACCGGAAGGAGCCTCAAAGGCCTGATGCAGCGGGAAAGAAGCCCATATCTAAAGGCCACCTCCTGTGTGGCTTCATGCACAGGACATTCCTGGAATGGAAGCCCCAGGGACAGAGCAGGCCAGCAGGCACAGCCGTTAGGGGCATGGGGAGGGTGTGAATATAAAGGAAAGTACAGGGGAGATTTTGGGGGTGAAACTGTTTTGTCTCCTGACTGTGGAGGAGGTTACACAAATCTGTATAAGTAATAAAATTGACAGGACTCATAGCAAAAAATATCATCATTTTTACTGTATATTAATTTAAAATACAAAAAAAAGAGTAGAAGGACTACATCAATTTGGTTGAAATGTTTTTTAAAACACTTTTATTTTTAGCCAGACACAAAAGGACAAGTGCTGTATGATTCCATGTATTTGAGATCCCCAGAGTCGTCAGATTCACAGAGACAGAGAGTAGCACAGGGAGTGCCAGGAGCTGGGCGGGTGTCGGTGTTGAATGGGGACAGAGCTTCAGTTTTGCAAGACGGAAGGAGAGCTGGGGACGGATGATGGCAACGGCTGCACAGCAGTGTGAAGGTACTCAATGCCACTGGACGTCACCTTTTTTTTTTTTTTTCAAAGATTGGCATCTAACAACTGTTGCCAATGTTTTTTTTTCCTGCCTTATCTCCCCAAATCCCCCCCAATACATAGTTGTATGTCTTAGTTGCAGGTCCTTCTAGTTGTGGCATGTGGGATGCCGCCTCAATGTGGCCTGACGAGCGGTGCCATGTCCGTGCCAGGATCTGAGCCGCCACAGTGGAGCGTGTGAACTTAACCACTCAGCCACGGGGCTGGCCCCCTGAACCTCACTCTTAAAATGGTTGAAATCCTAAGTTTTATGTTAGGTATATTTTACCACAATTTTAAAAAACACCTTTATTTTTCATTAGAAAAGTAGATTTACAAATTGATTTGTATAGAAAAAAAGTAGATTTGCAAATTGTATTTGTATAAGAGTAAAGCAATGAAAGGGAATTCTAGAAGCAAGACGCTCAAGACTTTAACCGCAGACACCCTGCAGATGCATCACTGACCCGCTCGGCAAGTGTCACTCCATCTCTCCCCACACCTATGGTGCACAACGGCTTCGTTAATTAGACGGGGGCTAGCGTCTGTGCATGCTGTGATCGAGAACAAAACAGAGACCAAGAGTCAATTTGTCCAACCCTTTGGACTCTCAAAGAATCATGCGTTCACTTCCCAAAATAAGTACAATACACCCAAGGGCTGAAGGAGCAGCTTGCATTTTCCGTCACACGTGACCAGAACCTTAAACAGCCACATGTTGACAGCAGGCTACAGAGACTCCAGGCCAATCAGCCAGAGACACATCGACTCATCTCCTCGAGGTCACCAGGGAACGGGGCAGAGAAAGAATCACACCCCCCAGCAGGATTTCTGGATCCCTGGTGGCTGCACTGCATGGTCCATGCTCCCCATTCGGAAAAGTTCCAGCCACTTTGCAGACACGTGGGCACCAGCTTCTGGGCACAAGGCCTCTCGCCCCCACCACTGGTTGCCAAGACACTTAACCCCAATGATGTCCAAATGGAAATTGCAGCTCTAGACACCTGGCACCAATAAACACCAAAAATAAACACAATCTGATGCATCCACCCAGCTCTGTGCATCCTAAGATCTGAACGGTAATTAACCTTCGTGTAAACTCTGTGTTGGTGGCTGAGTCAAGAAATCACTGGCGTTTGGATCCAAATAAGAACAGCACAAAGATTATGCTGGACAAATAAAACATCAACTGATCTGACATCTCCAGGCTCTTGATTTCCAGCAATACTCCATTGTATATACAGATGAAGGAGCCACGTAAACAATCCCTAAATTGTTTAAATTAGCTCCTCTTTCCTTCTCTGTGGTCAGCCCTCTAACTGTTCGTCTTCCCTGCAGAATCCGAGCTTCAGCACACATGGACCGTTTTTATAAAACTACCATGCTTCACTATCTCTTCCACGTTTTGTGATTCCACGACATCCCGGCCGAGGACAGGGCTGAAAACATGAGAAGTCATCCAGCTGCTGTTTCCGAGGCCTCTTCTTGATGCACGTGTCCCTCCCGGAAGAGAAGAGAGTCAAGGAACCCTTACTCCGCTCTCGTGTTCCTCCTGGCCACATCCTTCCGCAGCAAGAGGCCAGGCTCAGGTCAAGAGCGCAGATTCTGGTTTCAGGTCTGTCACCGGGGAGCCCCACAGGGGTCCTGGCAGTGGAGGCCCTGGATGCTCCCCCGGGGCCACCTTGGAAGTTCCGGATGGCACCTACAGGGGAGCAGCTGGTGCTTTAGAAGCTGGGGGGTGAGCCTGGAGCTGCCACACTGCTCTGGCACTTGCTGTCACCCGGCTCCATCCTTCCCAGTTTCAGGCCACTCCCCGAAGCTGCTCTCCAGGGCATTTCAACTGGCCCTCCCCAGTGGGAGAAGGTCAGGCTTAGGGTGCCCACAAAGGCCCCGCCAGCCCTGCAGGAGGCCCCAGGGCCGGACAGACAGCCATGACCACCACAGCAGCAGCACACTCAGGCCTGGCCCTGGTGCCAGGAAAGGCCTCGCTCTTCCAAGAAGAGCGAGACCAGAGGCTGTGCAGGAAACCTCGGAGCCTGGGGCCAGGCAGCATCTGCACTGTGCCCTGGCACACCCAGGAGCCAGCAGAGGCCTGCTTGCCTTTGCCTAGTGCCACCTCCCTGAGCCTCGGCCAGCGGGGGTCCACGACACATGCCAGTGCCAGATCCAGAGGCTGACCTGCGTTCCTGCCCCCCGACCCGGAGTCCCAGCCCCGGCACCCTGACCCCAGACGCCCGCCCACCACACTGCCAGCCATGCTGCACTCCCCCAACCTCTGGGACCAGCCCACTGGCCCATGCATGCATTCATTCATTTGTTCATTCACTCACCTGGAACACCACACCTGACGGGAAAAAAAGAGAAGAACCACCTTCCTTTAACCTTTTGGGACCCTGCTCCTCTCTGCCTCCACCCACCTCTCCACCAAGCAGATCGGATCCAAACCTACACAGACATTAGGCCAAGCTCGCCCCGGCACACCACGTGGGTTTTCTTCTGCTTTGTCGTAACTATTTATCGTCAAATAACAGGATCGTCAAGAGGCCGACTAAGAGCGTGCCAGGCAGACAGGAGGCCAACTTCAGCGGCTCAGAGGGCAGGGACAGGATGGCAGACCGCGGCTGGAGAAGGGTTTCTCGCACAACAAGAAAACACCAGGGAGGTGGGCCATCAGGGCCCCCTGGTAATAAACTCCTCCACATGTCATTCTGGAGTTGAAGACTTCTCCAGAGGAAAGAGGACAACCATCTTCCCCAGAGGCCCCGGGGAGTCGCTAGGCCTAAGCTCGGGGCCAGAGGCGACAGGAACAAAGCCCCAGCCCAGTGAGGACACGAGCTGGATGGCATGGGGCTCAGCCTGCACGAGGCTGGAGCCGCTCCCAGCACCGTCCTCCACGCCGATGCCCACCCTGTGGCCTCTGGGGACAAGTCAGGAGCCCTGCCTGCTCGGGGAGCAGGTCACCCTCATCCTCATACACCTGGAGCAAGCACACGCACGTACCCACGGCCCGCCACAGGGGCTCCAGGGACTCAGGGGCACTCGTCAGTGCTGTGGTTAATTTTACCTGCCCACCTGGCCACTCGGTCAGACATTATTCGAGTCTTCAGTGCCCACTCGGTCAGACATTATTCCAGAGGCTTCAGTGCCCCCTCGGTCAGACATTATTCCAGAGGCTTCAGTGCCCACTCGGTCAGACATTATTCCAGAGGCTTCAGTGCCCACTCGGTCAGACATTATTCCAGAGGCTTCAGTGCCCACTCGGTCAGACATTATTCCAGAGGCTTCAGCAAAGGTACTTTCTGAATGACATTCACACTTCAGTCCGTGGACTCTGAGTAAAGCAGATGACCCTCCAGGGCGCCTGTGGCCTGCCCTGCAGATTTCAGACCTGCCAGCTCCACAATCATGAGCCGATTCCTTAAAATAAACCTCCCTCCCTCCCTCTCTTCTCTAGACACACCCACACGCATACACACACCCCGTCACTTCTGTTGCTCTGGAGAACCCTGAGTGATACAATCAGGGATACTGCATCCAAGATGCCAGCTGGCCTGGTGCTTCGGAGCAGAACCTCTGTGTGGAGAGAGGCCCCCGTGAGCCCACGGTGCCCCATAGAGGGTCCCAACATGTGTGAATGATCTGGAACACAACACCCAGCATCTGGCTGGGATGCAGAGCTGACTCCCCAGAAAAAAGGCCACATTACTTGTGGCCTCCAGTGGATTGTCACCTGCGCATTATCACTCAAGACAAACGAGAGGTGAGGAGGGGGCGTTGTGGGGTGGGTGAGTTTTACCATTCGGCTGAAATTACGATTAAGACTTGAGGAAAATAAGTTCTATTAGCTTCCTACTGGGCAGAGACGCCTCAGTCCACGAAGCTTCTGTAATGCAGACCTCGTGCTCTGCCGCAGCCTGCTTCTCAGGAGTGTGCACGCATGTGCACACACACACATGCATGGCACATGTACACATATACTCACACATACACACACACACGGCTTACTACAAACACTGTTAATTCCTTTTCTCGGGCCCCACCATTCACAGGGGCCACTGCATGTCCTGCAGGTAGGCGCCAGGGTGGCACAGCCAAAGCTGACCAATGCCTGTCTGAGAGCAACGGACATAAAAGGGCCTGGCCCCTCAGGGTACCTCCACCCCAGACAAGCCACAGGGAGCCGGCAATGGTCCCACAGCACCCCAGTCTGAGTCCACTCACATCTACTGACAAACCTACAGATGAAACATTTCAAATAGGCTTTTCTTTTCCAGAATACTCTAAAATGAACAAAACTCTTCAAAACAATACAACTAATAAAAGAACAACCCAATTTCTATTAAAAAGGGTGAAGCCCACCAACAGGTGCTTCGGGAGATAATATAAACAACCAACAAACCACCACCAAGCGATAAGGATGGAGACCATGACCTCCCCTTTCCTGATCGTCCGGTGAGGACTAAGCCCACCAGCAATGCTCTGTGGGCACGAGGGGTGGGAGAGACCCTCGTGAGCTGGGGGCACAGAGCTGTCCTGCATCAGCTCAGCGACTGTGGCCAAAACTGAATACGATGCGCCTTTGACTCAAATATTCCCATTCTAAGACTCTTTCCTATAAAAACACTCACTGAGGTTCACCAAGAAACATGGCCGAGGATGTGGCAGATAGGGGAGATGTCCAAACTCCCGCCACAGGCTGTGGGACACGGGGCACATGGCCCACGGGCTGGGAGACCCGGGACACATGCCAGTGGGGGTGCAGGGCCCTCACAGAGCACACACGTCTCTGCCTCGGAGCTGAGGGAGGAAAGCAAGCTGCCGACCCCCAAGGCGGTGACCACCCTTTGGGGAGAGCGCCGTCTATATGAATGTCCTGTGTGAGTGTCCACGCACACGCACGTGCATCTGGGTGTGTGAAAGGGAATGGACAAGCCCTGAGAAACACAGCATGGACGGTAGGCCTCCAGGGCTCAAGGCGGCAGCTTCGGCCTCTCTGCTTTCTGCCTTCGTTTTCAAAACAATAAAAACGCCGTTAAAATAAAGGAAAAGTTAGTCAGCATATCTGACTTCCTGTTCACACTAGAGATTCAACCAGTACTTTTGCAGAAACATAACTTAAAAGGACAGGCCCCACCGGCAGAGATAAAAACTCACCTAAACAGATAGAAGGGCTTCCTGTTTCCCCTCCGAGTCAAAGCACAGTTATTTCAGAAAGTGCGAGTTTCCACCACGCGCTTGCTCGCTTCTATCGCTTCCCACGGAGGAGAGAGCAGCCGCGGTTTCCATTTTCCTGCTGATAAAGCGCTGCTGAAGCACATCCTGGAGAAAGCAAACGCCTGCCAGACCCCGCCCGCCCCACCCGGCCGCCCGCTCCTGCCACCCCACAGAGTATTTCTGTCGCCTTCTCCTGGGCTGCAGCAGGTCGCAGAGAACGTCCCCCGGGAGCCTGTGGATGTCACTGTATTTGGAAATAGGGTCTTTGCAGGTGAAATTCAGTTAAGATCATTAAGTTAAGACGAGATCATCTGGGATCATCCAGGTGGACCCTAACTCCAATGACAAGTGTGCTTATAAGAGACACATGGAGGAGACAAACAAGGGAGAAGGCCACATGGTGACAGAGCAGAGGTGGGAGCGATGTGGCCACAAGCCACGTGTGCCTGGAGCCCCCAAAAGCTGGAAGAGGCAGGAAGGGTCCTCCCCTGGAGCCTTCGGAGGGAGCATGGTCCTAGGACACCTTGATCTTGGACTTGTGGCCCCCATAACTGAGGGAGAAGGAACTCCTGACGTTTAAGCCCCAGTGGGTGGAGCTCCGTACGCAGCCCAGGAAACAGGCGTGCGTGCACGTGTTGTACGAGGCTGGAGCACACCTGCTTCACCGTCAGTTTATCGACAAGGCGGGAAGGCCTCCTGCCGCACCCACCACGAAAACGCTCAGGATGAAACTCAGGTGGTCATTTTTACCGCCCCGGTGAGGGTGCGCACTCCGCCCTCCCACCCAGCACTGTGTCCCGGGCTGCCCACGCCCCACCCAAGGCCCTGCCCACTCCCTGGGGAGCCATCACTTCCATTACAGTCAATCCTGCTCTTTACAACAAACCACCCTGGACTCAGTGGCCTACATAGCCCGCTGTGCTCAGGTCCTGTGGTCCTCGACCAGGCCCCAGCAGGGACACTGCTCTCTGTTCTGACGTCTGAGGCCTGGGCCAGGGGGCCCGATGGTGAGGGCTGCAGCCATGTGAGGGCTGGAACCTCACACATCGGGCCCTGGCTCAGAGGGTGCGGAGGCCAAGACTGCCCACTGCCGTGGCCTCCAGAGGCTGAGGCCTCCTCACAGCATGGTGGCCGCAGGGTGTCAACCCTTCCTTGGCATCTCAGGGATCCAAGACCCACGCTGTCCTGAGGCCACCCTGGCCCACGCATCTCAGTGACAGCAATGCCAACAGATTGCAGCCATGTTTTTAACCTGCCACAGCTGTCCTCCCCACCCAGCTTCCGGATCTTTCCCGCTTATTCTCGAGTTCCGAATCAGCGTTCCTGACCTCAAGAACTTGAGCCCATCCTTATTGGTCAACGCCCACCCTCAAGGTTCCCTCCCCGGTGGCACGTGACCCCCATCAGCAGGCTACACACTGTCGTCCAGCTGGAAGCACTGCGTCCTGTCTGCTCTCCCTCTGCCCACAACTGCCGGATCTCGACCCCCCATGGCAAACACAGAGCCTGGGACACACCGGGCATGTCACGTGGAGTGAAGCGCGGCACAGGTGAATGAGAGGGGTCGATGCAGTGAGAGACAGAACCGCAGACCAGGGAAGGACCCACGTTATAGTGACCATGGGGGCTTCCACCCAGCCTTCCTGGGCCCGCCAGGTGGGGAGATGCAGAAGGTGGAAGGAGCCAGGTGCAGCTGAAGAGACCTCGAGGGCCCACCGGCAGCAGAGGTGGAGGAGGAGCAGGCCCAGGGCCCTCCCCAGAGGGCAGCTCCTGGTGAAGGGAGAGGGTCCGAGCCGGGCAGGAGACAGGGTGCCAGGGAGCAGGCCAAGACCTGAACTCAGGGGGCCCCGTCTCAGACACAGGTGAGCTGTCTGCCCAGGGAAGTGGAGCCCAAAACCTAGGACCCCCAGCATCCTGAATGGAGAACAAAGGGACGAGGATGCTCAGAGCCCATGCATAACAGCCCACGTAAGAAACCCTGCTAGCAGCACAGAGGTTCAGGGAGGCACCAGAACCGCGGTGCACGCATGCGACGGGATAGCAGCGAGCGGCACAGTGCCACACACAGGAGCAGAGTGACACCCATGGATGCGAGCTGCAGAATCCAGCATACACAGCAAAGCCGGCCAGGATGAGCCTCTGCAGCAACGAGCCGGGAAGCGGACCCTTGGGGAGCAGCGCCACACGGCCCAGGGCTGCGGGGCCAGCAGCATCCTAGGTGCCACAAGCTTGGGCTCCACTTGTGAGCAAAGCAAGCTGTGCACCGAGGCTGTGTGCACATCACACGTCTCACCGAGGAAGGAAGAGGGAAACGGGAAGACAGAACAGAGAGACAAGAGGGCAGGCTAGGCGGAGGCACTGTCATTTTGTTGTTGGTGACCTTCCCTCGAATTTCAAGATGGAGAAGGAAGCTGAGAGGCACGGCCGAGCGGGGCGAGGGGACCGCGGGAGGAGGGTGGCTGCGGGATGTGACTCCCCCAGCTCAGGCGGCCACGGCACTGGAAGGGTGCACTTCCCTGTCCCTCGGCTGCTTCTGCCTCCTGCTGCTCTCCTGGAACGCATCTGCAGAGAGGGCGCCCCAGGACAGCAGGCCCAGCCAGAGGCCACACATGGGTCACTGTGCTGGGCGGAAGATGACCGTGACACCACAGCCCCAAGACCACACTTCCTTCCAGGGGACTCGGCCCCTCTGGCTCTGAGCAGACGGGCATCCACCCTGTCAAAGCACAAAGACAAGCCCAGGCCACGCTGCATCCTCGGAGAAGCACCCAGCCCTCCCAGCCGGCAGCTGACGGGCACTGCCAGGCTTCCAGAAGGTGGTCCGTAGGAAACGGCTTCTGCGCACAGGAGCCACGCCACTGCTCCTCTGACCCCGGCCCGGCCGTCCACGGAGGCTGACCCCCGACGTGGTTAACGAACGGGGCTCTGTGCTGGTGGAGCCGCAGAGCAAGCGGTCACTGCAGATGGACAGGATCTGTGTCTCCCCAAAGGCCTGAGCTCCAGGCCCTCAGCGTCTCCCGGCTTCGCTGGTGAAAACCAAGCCCTGCCCCGCGAGGTCTGGTTCATGCAGTGCGAGGCTGTGGGCCCCACACGGAGAGGCTGCATCTTTACAAAACGGCCACTGCTTCCAGGGAGGCCCAGGGAACCCGGGGGGCCTCACAGGATCCCACCACTGAAACCCAAGCCATGCCCTAGGATTTCAAAGACATGCCAGCAATGCACTTCTGCCCGCCAGGGACTCTGCGTTGACCCAGTTTCCACGCCCCGTGGCTCCTGAGCACACAGTGCTGCAGCAGCCCCTGTGCTCCAGGCTCCGACCTGTGCTCAGCCTGGGACACGGAGAAACCAAGGACAAGGGACCCACAGGGACAAGTCCGCTGATGTGGGAAATAAATGAAAATATGTAATGTGCACATATTGACAGAAGGCCAAAATTAAAAATGTCCGCACAGTCACACAGAGGACCAGATGTCAAATGGGGATATTTTTCAACCTGGGGGGTAGAAACAGAGTTTTAAATAAAATGCAATTGAACAAAATATCAGAGAGCATCATATGTAGTTAAGGGTGAGTGCTCTGTTGAGGAAAACTGGTTTTAGTGGTGTGTGTGGGGACCGTATGTGTGTATTATGTGTGCACAGGTGCGCACGTGTGCACTGCCTCACAGTGTACGATGCATGCCTCACTGTGAGTCATCCTCAGGGTCTGAAAGCAGCCGGGCTGCCTGAGTGCCGTGAAGTTTTAATAGTCTAATAAAGAATGTTTTTGGCAATGTTATACATGCACTGAAATCTCTCGGAAGCTTGGTTTTAAACATAACACTGAATTCCACAGGCATCCTGGTTCAAAGTTTGCCAAAAAGGGATATTTCACATGTCATCTCATTTCATAATCTCGCAGGCCCCCAGGAACCACTGCTGCTGACTGTGCTCACAAGGAGGGGCAGGACTTACTGAGTCCATGCACCCTCCCCCCCCCAAGGCGTGACAGGCCTAGGCAGGCCCGGGGCCAGCCCCACGCCACTGTCATAGCAGCTCTCACAGCACCACGTGCAGGAAGGGAGGGCGTGTGGGCCCACCTCCCGTGCTGGCACAGAGCAACCCCACCCTCCCCTCTGTGGCTGGCGCTGCCCCCGCTGGTGTGGGGGAGGCCAACATGCAGCCCTGCTTCCCACACAATGTTTTCCACTTAAAAGGACAACAAACAGCAGAACTCCCAGTGCCTTTTAAGCCGGGCAGGTATAACAAGTCTAAGGAAAGCGTGTCGGGCTCTCAGAACACACGGGCTGTGTGTGAGTGTGTGTGTGTGTGTGTGATAGAGAGTCGTGGTTTCCATTTTTTTCCTCGTATTCTCCCTTTATGATCTCCACTTTACAATCTCCATAACAAATATTACTACAGAAAATCAGAGACACGCAGACCAGCACCAAAGAGAAAACAATAGGGACGTCACCAACTACTCACATGACCAGCACTCTGGACACGGTCTCGAGTGCTCTCTGGGCGAACTGGGTCCTTGCTGTACGCACCACGGTAGGGACGGGTTTGGCATTTATGTGTTATGTTGGTCTTCCACTGCATTAGTCACATTTCACACTATTATTTTCAGAGACTCCTCATCTGACCGTCTGTCAGTGGCTTTCAGCTTCTATCTAGGTTTTCTGTTATAAACACTGGGAGACACCTTTTCCAATGAACGCTTGTTTACATCCATGATTCCTCAAGGTAAAGTTCTAGATGCTGAACCACAATGGCCAAGGGCACGCGCCCTTAAAACGCCTGACCCATGGCCGTCCCTCGGAGCGCGTCAGATTCTCTATAGGGACAGCGCGCCTCCCTGTGGTTGCCAGTCTCAGCTCCTGGGCCCACTCCGCACTTCGCCACTTCCTGGATGAGCGACCCCGTGAGTAAGTGTCCTATCTTCTCTGTTCTCTACATCCTCACCTGCAGAAGAGGGAAGAATGGTCCCCATGCGACAGGACTGTGTCAGGATTCCACGAGACGGCACAGAGGCATTTGGCATGTCACTTACCATGAGGTCACTGTGAGTCTCGCCATGTCACGCTTCCCATCAGGGCCTCCCCGTCTCCACCCCTGCCTCTCCCACTCGTTGATCAGAGGTGCCAGTCACCCCCAAACATGCGTCTGACCGCATCAGCTACTGCTCAAACTCTTGCACAATGAGGCCGAGTGAAAGAAACCGAACGCAAGGCTGCAAACCGTATGACTCCACTTGCACAACATTCTGGAATGGTCTCTAAGGATGGGAAACAGATTCTGCTGGGGGCGGGGGAAGGACCTACTCAAGGGGCAGAAGGGAATTTATAGAGTTACAAAATTTTCCACATCTTGATTTGGCGGTGGTCACATGACTATGTATCAAACTCACGGAACAGGACACTAAAAAGAGAGAATTCTGCTGTATGCAAATTACACCTCCGTAAATCTGCCTTAAAAACAAACACAACCTGCAGAGAAGGAGTCTAAACCATGTGATCTGGTGTTCCAGGCCTCGTCACCTGGCCCGGTGCCCTCCTTCCGATCTCTCCCTCATGCCAGGGTCGGCATTTACTGAAGACCCTCCTCATCCACAGGCCCGACCACGGCCAAGGCTGCCTGGACCACCAGTACGTCAAGATTATCCCTCCTGCCTCTACCTCGAAGGTGCTCAACCCTGGCCGCACGTCAGAATTACCTGAGCAGGTGTCAAAACCAGCGGTCCGTGCCTTCCTTCCCACCCCAACAGATTCTGATGTAACTAGGGGTGGGGCCAGACACTGGGGTTTGGCTTTGCTTTGCTTTGTTTTTTCAAGGACCCCAGGCCCAGAAATGAAAGAGGGAACATCATACAGATCCTACTGGCATGAAAAGGATAATAAAGGAATGTTATGAACAACATTATGCCAACAAGTTTGATAACTTAGATGAAATGGACAGATTCCTGGAAACACACAAATCACCAGGACCAACTCAAGAAGAAACAGAAAATCTTAACAGCCCTACATCAAGAAGCTGAACTCATAATCAAAAGTTCCCCATAAAGAAAACCCCAGATGGCTTCACTAGTAAAGTCTCCAAATATTTAAGGAAGAAACAACACCAATCTTACACAAACTCATAAAAATAATAAACGAAGAGGGAACGCTTCCCAAATCATTGTGTGGGGCCAGTATTACCCTGATACTGAAACCAGACAGGTGTTACAAGAAAAGAATACAATATCCCTCGTGAATACAGTTACAAATATCCTTAACCAAACTGTAGCAAACTGTACCCAGAAATGTATAAAAACAGGACCAACTGGGGTTTGTGCCAAGAATGCAAGGACGTTTAATATTCTTAAATTAATCAATGTAACTCACCATATTTACAAAAAAAAACCCCATACGGTCATCTCAATACATACAGAAAAAGCATTTGACGAAATTCAACATTCATTCACAATAAAACTTCTCTACAAACCAGAAAACGTCCTCAGCCTCCTAGAAGCCACGTGTGTGACACCTTCACCTAACATCACAGTCCAGGAAAAACACTCAGTTCTTTCTTCCTAAGATCGAGAACAGGCAAGAATGTCCAGTTTCACCACTTCTGTTAAACATTGTACTGAACATCCTAGACAATAGAAGAAAAGAAGAAAAGAAATAAAAAGCCTTCCAATTGGAAAGACAGCAGTACAATGGTCCTACTCATAACAGTCAGATTATCTATACACAAAATCTTAAGGGACTACAAAAAAAGCTAAACAATTCAGAAAGGTCACAGGACAAACAATATTTAAAAAATCAATTGTATTTCTATACATTAGCAATAAACAATTGCAGAATAAAATTTTTAAAAATCCCTCTATAATAAACATTCAAAATACTTATGAACGGATTTGATACACTACACAGAAGACCTGTACACCGAGCACAAGTCACTGCTAAGAGACATGAGGGGGACGAACAGATGGAGAGCGTCCACACTCGCTGGCTGAGAGATTCAGTACTGTTAAGACGCCAATTTTCTCCACATTGACCAATGGATCAATTGACTGGATCTAAAGCAATCCCAGTGAAAATCCAAGCAGGCTTTTTTGGTGGAAATTGACAAGCTGATTTTAAATTTATATAGAAATGCGTAAGATCCAGAACAGACAACACGAGGCACAGCTGGAAGGCTCACGTTACCCGATTCTAAGAGTTATGTAACGTGACAGTGAGGAAGACAGCGTGGTGTGGGGGCTGAGGAATAAGACCCAACAGACCAGAACCAAGTCCAGACACACAGCCACACAGAGGCACTCAGTTCCTTTCCAAACCTGACGCCAACATAACTCAACGGAGAAAGGATAGTTTCTTTAACAAATGGTGCTGGAACGACTGGATAGCCATATGCAAACAATAGACCTCAATCTTTAGCTCTTTCCAGTTAACATGTAATTCAAGATGGATAATAGATCTAAACTGAAAAGCTAAAACTATAACGTTTTTGGAAGAAAACACAGAAGAAAATCTTTATGATTATGGGTTAGGCAAAGATTTCTTAAGTAGGACACAAAAAGCACAAACTACTCAACACGATTGATAAAACTGGACTTAGAACTAAAAGCATCTGCCCTTTGAAAGACATCATTAATAAAATAAAAAGGTAAGCCAGACTGAGGGAAAATACTTGCAGTTCAAATATCTGACAGAGGATTTGAATCCAGAACATGGAAAGGACTCTTAGAACTCAAATATATGAAGACAAAGAGACCAATTAAAAAGCTGGCAGAAGATCTGAACACTTCAAAGAATATATACGAATAGCTAATAAGCACACGAAAAGATACTGAACTAAAACCTTAATAATGCAGGACCACAACATACCGAGTAGAGTAGCTAAAATTAAAAAGACTGACGACAGCAAGTTTTGGCAAGGATGTGGAACAACTGTACTCTCACACATTAGCATCGGAGATGTAAAATGATACAACCACGTGGAAAACAGTTTGCCAGTTTCTTACAAAGTTAAATATACACTTACTACACAACCCTACAATTCCAGTCCTAGGTAGTTACCAGAGAGAAATGAAAACACACATCCACACTAAGATCTGCATACGAATGCACAGAGCATTTTTTACACCATGTCTTATTGTGGTAAAATACACATAACATAAAATTTATTATTTTAACCCTTTTAAAGTGTACAATTCAGCAACATTGAGTACATTCACAATGTTATGCACCCATCACCACTATCTAGTTCCAGAACATTTTCATCACCTCCAAAGGAAACCCCATACATATTAGGCACTCACTCCCCATTTGCCCCTCCCCCAGTCCCTGGCGACCACTAATCTGTTTTCTGTCTCTGTGGATTTGCTTGTTCTGGACATTTCTTATAAATGGAATCATACAATTTGTGCCTTTGTATATCTGACTATTTTCACTTAGCATAACGTTTTCAAGAGTCATCCATGTTGTAACATGTGCCAGTGCTTCATTCTTTTTTACGGCTGAGTAATATTCCACTGTCTGGATGGACCACATTTGTTTATCCATTCATCCACTGATGGCCATTTGGGTTGTTTCCATCTTTTAGCTACCGTGAACAGTGCTGCTATGAACACTCATGTACAAGTTTTTGTTTGAATATCTGTTTTAAGCTCTTCTGGGTAGATATCCAGGAGTAGAATTGCTGGGTCATATGGTAATTCCATGTTTAGTTTTTTGAGGAATCTCTAAACTGTTTTCCAAAATTGCTGCACCATTTTACGTTCCCACCAGCAATGTATGAGGGTTCCAATTCTCCACCTGATCCCCAACACTTACTATTGTCCATTTTTTTCCTAAAAGCCATGCTGGCGGGTGGGAAGTGGTCTCTCACTGTGGTTTTGCTCTGTGCTTGCCAGTGACTAACGAGCTGAGCATCTTCTCATGTGCTCATCTGTCATTTGTACATCTTCTCTAGGGAAATGTTTGCTCATGTTTAACTGGCTGCCTGTCCTCTTGTGTTCAGTTGTAGCTCACAGCCCTGATACTCACAACAACCCAGAACAGGAGGAATCCAAACATCCACCAGCAGGTGAAAGAATCAACAAACCACAGTACACCCACGCAATGAAACAGGATTCAGAGATAAAAGGATACGAAGGACCAGTATGCACAGCGAAGCAAGAATCTCAAAAACACCAAGGTGAGAGCAGACGCTGGACCCGAGAGTCTGTAACATACGTCTCTGTTTTGAAACTCTTAAAGAAACAAATCACCTATAATAATCTAATCTCAGCAGATCAGGGATGGCCTGGGCGTGGGGCTGAGGACAAAGGGACAACAATTTGGGGAGTGCTCACGGGCCAATGGTCTCTGTTGCAACTGCTCAACACGGTTGCACCAGCGCAAAGGGAGCCACAGACGACCCCAGGTGAATGGATGGATGGGCGTGGTGCATCTGACCTGCAGGCCAGGTTTACCCACCCCTGGCCTGTATCGTTATTACCGTGGCAGCTGCATAACTATGCATTTATCCAAGCTCACTGAGGAACACCTAAAACAAGTACCTTTTATTGAATGCAATTTAAACCTCAATAAAATTGACTTAGGAGACACTGTTTGGAGGGGTAAGGACCCTGAGTCTAATGTGCCTCCAGAGTGACGACCGGGGCCCTGCCCTGCCATCCTGGCCCCCGCAGGGTGCACCCACCCACGGAGGGCTGTGTCTTAGTACAGCGGCTCTTAAGCCACACAGTAAGTCAGCATCCACCGGGCAGCCTGTTCTAACCGAGCTTCTGACTCAGGGGCGCAGGGTGGAGTGGAGATCCTGCACTTCCGACAGCGATGCGATGCCACTGGCATGGACCACACCTTGGGAAGTGCTCTCTCGTTCATCTAGCGTTCGGCAGGTGTAGAATGAAGTCAGTGTTACAGATAAAACCCAGGCCCTTGCTAAGGTGGGGCCCGGGTGTAGCAAATGCCAGGCTAACATCAGGAGGGAAGCGCTCACGGTCTGGCTGGCAACAAGACAAACCAGAGGATGAGGCCCTACTTTCAGCCTTGGTTTCTGGCCAGACCGGTCACGCCCTGAGTGCCCACCCCTGCCCATCCCACCCCCCCGTGCCCTTCTCCATCCCACACAGCTGTCCTCCCCATCCACCTCTGCCCAGGAGCCTAGCCAACCCTGCTCTCCAGGTCTCCTGCAGCCCACCCCCATGAGCACTCCATCACCCGTGAGCACTCCATCACCCCTGAGCGCTCCATCACCCCTGAGCGCCCCACCTCTGTGCCCAGAGGCTCGGCTTCCAGGAGCATCCACGCCCATTCTCTGTGCCCTGGCCCCCATCCTCTGTCTGTGGACCCCAGGGCCAAGCAGATGCCCAGTGGCCACTAGAGGTCAACAAAAGCTTGCGGGGGGACAGCTGGCCTGACATGGGAACCCCTCCCGTCTGCCCCATCTCCCTCATCCCAGGGGAGGACTCTGGCAAGTGTCTCCCCACTTTCTTCATGCCCCCCCACCCCCATCCTCCCCTTCAGGACAGAAACCTGAAACAGAAGCCTTCTCTCAACCTCACGTGCCCCTCAGCTCCTCCTGTACTTCTCAGCTCTACTCACAGCAAAACTGTCGAAAAAGTTACAGACTCCTGCTGTCTCAAGCTCCCTTCTGCCCCTGGTAGACTCTTGGCCACTCAGACTTCTTGTCCAGTCACCAGTGACCTCCATGCTGCTAAGGTCATTCTCCAAAGTCAGTTCTCAGTCCTCGCCTCCCTGGACCCCTCAGCCGGGCAGTCCTCCGACACCATGTGTGTTCTGCAGTGGCCCCAGACACCCCAAGACACTCCTGGCTTTCTCCTGCCTCGCTGGCCACTCCTCCTCTCATCCCTAGACTCAGCTTTTGGACCACTCCTCTCCTCCATCCATCCCACCCCCTTGCTGCCTCGTGCTGACTCCCATCAGCTCTGTGCCGGCAGTGGCCAGGGTCACTGCCCCAGCCCAGGCCACTCCTCCAAACTCTAGTCTTGTTTGTCTGACAGGCAGGCCCCTCGCCGCCTCCACCTGGACGGTGATGGAGCTCACAGGTTCCATCTGGAGAGCCAGCACTCCTCCCGAATTCCCCACAGCTCCTCTGCCACAGCCGTCCCATCCCAGGATGATGTTGACTCCATCCTTCCAGGTGCCTGAACCAAGAATCTTGGGGTCATCTTGGACTCCTCTATTGCTCCAACTGTCCTGCTGGCTCCATCCTCACAACAAACCCACAATCCAGCCAGACGCCCCAACCTGCCGGGGGTTGCTCCTGTCCCTGCCGACAGCCACTCTGCTCTGGCCTTGTTCACATGTGCCTAGATGTCCCCAGGTCACTCCTCACCTCCTCCACACCACCAGCTCCGGGCGGCCCCCAGCCCTTGCTCCCGGGAACACGTGGCCCCCGCCGTCTTTCTCCCAGCACCATGGCCCCACCTGGGACGGAAGCTGGTCTACTTCCTCTCCTGCTTGCTTTCTGGCTCCCTCTGCTCAACCATGAGGTCCAAGTGGGCGGGGCCTCTGTCTCGGTTTCTGGCTGTAACTGGAGCTCAGTAAACACTTGCTGGGGACACGGTCAGACTCTGTGAAGTGGACGAATCTGCGAGGTGAAGGGTCTGAGAGGTAGCTAACTTCTTCACCCCAACAAAGATGGGCTGCGTGCTGGGACGTCACCCACAAAGGACACAGAGCTCCTGAGCTCCCTGAACGGCCAGCACAGCCCGACTGCGGTGGGACCCCCAAAGCCTCCCAGAGGACGGGAATGCAGGCATGCACCCGAGCCGAGTAGAGCAGGGGGTTGTGTGCCACACGCCTTCCCACACAGGTGACTTTTGGCCACACAGAAACCACCTCGGCTCAGGGCAGCACCCAGCTGAGCCCTCCCACAGCCACGGAAAACACAGGTCAGCATCAGCACCCAATGCCAGACCAGGGCAGGTGCTCTGCCCGCTGTTACAGCAACTCCAATTTCTTGCCATAGGACAGGAAAATAGGGAAAAATCCTAGAATTCCAGTCAACTTGTACTTTTCACTTCATGGCTTACCATTTTCACGCTTTTTTGTTAGCGTGGATTAAGGGTACTTAGCATACCCTCGACTACATGAAAGAGAAAACAAAGCAAATCTCAGAAATGAGTGGAACAGCCCCTGAGGCAGGGTACCCCCCGGCAGTAGAAACCCACCTGCCAAGGCTCCAGACCATCTTTGCTCTTGTTTCTGGGCCAAGTTCCCCGGACATGCTGCTCCACCTGAACCAGGCCCAGGGGGGTCTGAGCTGAGAGCCGCCCACCCCACGGCCCAGGCCTAGGCTGGCGCATACGGCCTCAGCTCACAGGCCACTTGCGGGAGGACAGGCTGCTGTTAACTGTCAGGGTCTGGGCCCTGTGCCCCCTGATGCCAAGGGCAGGGTATCATCTCCATCCTTTCACGGCCCACGGAGCAGACACAGAGCATCACTGACCATCGACCCACTGAGAGCTTCAGTTTAGCCATTTCACCCATTATTAAGTTGTGGAGGAAAATGAATTTCTACAAATCAAACTCCATTTGAAGTAAACGTAAATTTAGATTTAGAAACTTAGCACATTTAAAATAGGATGCTGTATTACCTAACGGAGACCGCTTTCTTGAAGGTTAATTTCCGAATTACAGAAGGAATTCCGTTGTAACAGAACAAACTGCACAAAAGTACGTATGGCGGAAAAAGAGCACACGCTCCTTCCTCTTCCTCTCCCCCACCGCCCCTCCCACCACTCACTCACACTCACAGCCTGCCCAGCACTCACACGTACTCACACACATCTCAACTCACACACTCAGACACTCTCACTCTCACACACCTCCTCCAACACACACAGGCACACACACACGCCCGCCCTTCCCTCTCGCCCGTCACTAACTGCACAGCCACTTTTGCTCGGGGCTGCGTCCCTGGAGCCTGGAGCACCGCCTGCCCCGCTCGTCCCCAGTGGGCTCTCCAGCACCGTCCAGTCAATGAACTGTGTGCATCCTTCCAGACCGTGTCCACAGGAAGCACCGACACATGCACGTGAATGGACCGCTCTACCCACTCCACGCTGAGTGGCGATGTTTTTACTTAATATGTTGGCATTGCTTTCAAAGGCAACCTCTGACTGTTTCATGAAGTGAAGGATCCTAGGGGATGTTTTGGGGAGGAATGGGGTTCTTAGATGATAATCAACGTTTTATTATGAAGAACTTCAAAAATACACAGAATGGACAGAAGAGAATAATGCACCCGCAGACCCCCTCACCCAGAGCCGACAACCACCCCGCACGGACAGTCCTCCCCTCCACAGCCCACCGCCTCCTCCCCACGCTGATCCAAATGGATCCCAAACACTGCATTGTTCCTTCCGCGGGCACTCCAGGACCTGTCACTCAAAGGCAAAGATGGTTTTAACAAAACCACAGTGCTGCTATTAAGCACTACAAGCATCCTTTGCAATCATCGCTCACTCAACAAATGGCCAACTGTCTCGTAAAGACTGTAAGTTTTGAAAGAGTGATTCTCGCGTCAGAGGCTGGTCTGACTGCATCCTGTGCAAAGCCTGCACCCCCAGGATGCTGTGCAGAAGTGCCCCGGGAGGGGGGCAGTCTCTGCTTTCACGAGCAGCATCGGAGACTTTTACACCGAATGCCCCCATGGCCCCTGGAGGCTCACATGGGGTGGGGGTGGAGGGGGCTGTCAGAGGATAGCACCCGGCTTGCTGTGATCTCCAGGAGCAGCAGCAAGGAGCCGGCCCGGAGTGGCTGCCAGGTACATGTCTGCGCAGGGGGAGGGTCAGGCAGGCAGTAAAGCGAGCCACTCCACGGAAGACGGATGAGCCAATTCCCTCATCCCCAGGATCACCTTAATGGGCATAGTGAATAACACCACCCAGCTCCAGGCGAGGCCCACTCGCCGGGCCATCTCCACTTGCCTGAATCAGCAGATATTTCCTCCTAATAAATCTCTGCTTTCCCAAGTGGCCTCCAGACGGCAGGCGAGCCGTGAGCTGTGCCAAGCCTCCAGCACAGAGGAGCCTGCTAAACCAGCCCCGCTCTCGGGTGACACCCAGAGATGTCCCCAGACAGCCATGGGCCCCAGCGATGTGACTGAGCTGTGGGAGCTATACTTGCCAAGCCCAGGGGGAGGGGGGGAAGACCTCCCACCACGCCTCTGTCACCTTCGCTGCCATCTCCTTCCTACCTCTCCCCTCCCTTCTGCAACAGGAATGGTCAAGAGAGAAACAGCAGCCCCCAGGTGGGACCTGCAAGGACCACAGCTGTTCTCCCAGGGACCACCCTCGACAGTCAGCCAATGACAGATTCATCTGTACATCTCTACACGGCCAGCCTCACCCCCACAGCCACCCCTATAGCTGGACAGTCAACAGAAGAGCTAGATGGCTGGAGACTGGGGGCACAGGCGCACTGCTGGCCACCTCATCTTCCCAGTTCTTTCAACCAAGCAAATTCTTAGCACGACAGGGAAGCTGCTGTAAATGATGAAACAATCAGGAGGCGAATTCACTTCTACAGCATCAGGGGCCCAAGCCAGGACACTGGGACACCTGGGGGGACACGGGTCACAGCTGCCCCCCTAGGGGCTCTGGCCGGAGGCTCACCACACAGGACAAGAGGGCAGAGGAGGCTCTGCAGCCACCCTTCCAGCCCCTCCATCCCCCCCCGAAAAAGGAACCCAAAGGGAGACTGTGGGAGATGCAGGCTCCTTCTAGAAGCACAGAAGACCGACGAGACCACCATTGATCTTTGCAAAGAATTATTGATTTTGCTGTGTGCTGGCAGTAGCGATGGGTCCTCCCCCACTCAGAGCCGGCCATTAACACACATCCCTACCCGCCCCCCCCCCCCCCCCCTGCCCAGCACTGCCCTCCACATCCCTGCCTGGTGCGGAGACCGGACCGAGATGGAATCAGCCTCGGCTAACGCACACAGACAGGGTCACAAGTGATGATGTCATCAGGTCATCTCCCCAGCCCCAGACCCAGGGGACAGCTGTGCGGCATGGCCTTGCACCACAGCTCAGCCCGGGTAGGCGCACTGCCTGCCAGGCCCCAAGTAAGGCCACCAGAGTTCCCCAGTCACAAAGGAGAGGTCTCTGCAAGGCTGCATTTTCTACCAGACTCGTGTGCTGGTCAGGAGGGCGGGCAGAGGAACTCATCGGCACCATTTCAGAGGGCAGACAGATGGACAGATGGCAAAGCCCATCACGGGAAGCCAGTCCCCCTCCTACGCCAGCTCTAGGTCCTGCAACAGCATGCCAGGGAGGGACCTGGCACAGTGGCCTCTCCGTGCCAGGGCTGAGTTCTTATTTCTTGATCTGATGTACCTGCTGGGTGTGCTAAAGACACTTTCAGTCTGAAGCTCTGGCTCCCGGGTGTGAAACGTCCCACTGGGACCCTCACAGTCCCCTTGTTCCTGAAGGTTTCGTCCCTGGTAGGACGCGGTGCCAGGAGTTCCTCAGAGCAGCGCTCTTTATTCTTCTTTATTCTTGCAGACGATGTGCACAGACACCAACCGTTTCAGTGACAATAGGGGGCATTATCTTCTAGAATCCTGGCCCCAGCGCTGGCCGAGGCAGCCTGTTTCTGGGACACAGTAAACATTCCCAAATAACGGCGCCCAGGCAGCCAGCAGGCAGGCCCCAGGCCTGGGGTAGATATGAGGTGACAGGCCACCAGTGTCACCTCACTCCCTGGAAAGGAAACTTCCGCTCGGTGGCGCCTAGTGGATTTGAATAGACTCAGAACAGGAGGGCTGGCCCCTTGGCCACAGGCCTCAGGTCTGGCCTGGCCTGCGGGCACCTGGCCACCCACGGCCTGGATGTGCTCAGCAAAAGGGGAGGTTTTCAAAACAAAAGCAGAGCAACTTAGCGCGGCACACGCTCCAGAGGCCGGGCCCAGCCCTTGACAACAGGCCTCGTCCTCAGTGAACTGCCCACCTAAAGACTCCCACGCACCCCCACCCCCAATAGGAAACTAAAGAAACGAAGAGGAGGACCCAACTCTCCCTTCCATGTTTACACGGGCAAAACCCCAGTGGACACAGCCCCCTGCAGCTCACGAGCCGCCTGCAACAGGTGCAGCCCGAGCCCAAACTGGTGATTCTCCGTGGCTCTTTCTAGAACCAGGCAGCCAAACCCTAAAGGAAGCCGGGGCCTGCAGCACTGTGCCGCGGCGCGAGCTGCCCCACCTGTCTGAGTGCGCGGCTCCGGTCCTGCGCGCGGGGCCCCGGCCTCCGCGACAGAAATAGAAGCCGCGGGGCCCCGCCA
>NW_025799869.1:2046958-2122898 GCF_021613505.1 Equus quagga | reverse complement strand
AGAGACTGTCCCCGCGCCATGGCCCGGCCTCTGCTGGGTCCAGCACCCATTCTGATGAAACACCCAGTTACCCCCTCCTCACCACCTCCTAATGGACCAGCCTGCCCCTTCCGGAGCCTGGCCTGACCAGGCTCTTCCCAGGCCCTTTCCAGATCTTCAAGGTTTCCTGCACCCCCTCATGCAGCTCTGCTGGGCGCCTGACCTGCACAAACATGTGGGCAAAGCCCGTGGGTGCCCAGGACACTTCGCTCCTCTGCTTCTAAGCAAATCTGACTTTGAGCAAGAACATTTCCAAGCAGGTCCCTGCCATCTCCCAGGGTGAGGCCGGCAGTTACCTCCTTCAGTGTAGGTTTTTCTGTGGTCCTCTGTGCCCCTATGTCAACTGTTTGCTAAGTGGCCACCATTTTCTGCACCGGAGGCAAAGGGCCCCAGTGTGGCCCCAGGTGACATGTCTGTGCTAATAATGCACGGGTGTGGGGACCTGGGTGCTCTCAATAGACTGCTCCGGCAGCCTCCCTTCTGCCCTGGAGGCAGAATGGACGGGCCTGGGACAGCTAGTGGCCCGGCCAGCAGGCCTGCTGAAGGACACGATCCAAGAAAGGGCACAGGTCCTGATGAACCAGCTGGGCTTTCCGCACATGAGGAGTTGAGGTCTCCCTTGCCAGGCCTGGCCATAGCTCTCTGGGCTGCAGCTCCCTCCCGGGCAGCCGAGGCCACTTCCTACTGACCCTGACCGTGCCTGCTGAGAGCCGGAGCGAAAGTTTAGAAATGATGAGTGGGGCCCAAGAGCCCCAGCTGCCTGCAGGGGCCTCCTGCCCTTCTGTGCTGGGGCCCCGAGAGCCGGGCCTCAGGGCCAGTGACCGGACCCGGGCAAGCCAAGGCCAGGGAGACGGCGAAGCCAGGCTGCGGGTGCAGGCAGGGGTGGGTGGGAGCTCACCCCGTCCCCCTGTGAGGGGGTCATGACCTGGATTCTGATAGACTCCAGTTTGAATCTCGGCTCCAAGGCTTCCAAGGTGACCTTGGGAGCCCTGTCCTGTCCTCCCCAGGGTGAGGATAGAGCCGCCACCTGGAAGGTTGCCTGAGCACAGGGGAGAGAATTGTGGGAAAAGCTCGCAGGCCCTGGTGCTCCAAGCTCAATGCTGACGACTGTACAGGAAAGTGGGGAGATGTCCCTTCCAAGCTCCCTTCTACTTGGGGGCGTCACTGAATCTACGTTCCGGGTCCCATGCGGACTGACACCTGACAGGAAGGGGTTAGGGCATGGCTGTTTTAACAGCATCCTACACCCTCGGAGGGACCCACTCAGGATCCATAGAGGTGAGCTTTGCAGAGATGGAGGGCTCACCTGTACTCTCCCTAATTGGACGTGTCTAGAACACAGTGCCCTTGTGGTGCCCAAGGACAGCCAGCAACAGGCCGCGGGAGGGTAACTGACAGACTAGGAACCTTCAGCCTGGAAGATCGATGTGTGGAGCACAGGACGGCGGCATCAAATATTTGTAAAGCTGTCGGGGAAGAAGGATTACCCCGTGGGGTTAGGAAAGGCAAAATGAGGACAGATGGGTGGAAATTAGATTAGAGAGTAGATTTCCGCTCGCTGTGAGCGCTTTCTGGCAGACCTGCCTGCCAGAGGAGCCAGCCGCCCCCAGGAGCACGTCCTTCAGGTCCAGCGTCTAGACAGGTTCTGGGGCAGCAGCGGGAGGCTGCTGGAGGGGGCCGAGTGGGGGATGCGCTGGAGCCCCTCCCAGCTGCTAGACGGGCCGTCCTCTCTAACCTGGTAAAGGGCGGCCCACGGCCACACGGGCCGCTCTCCATCCCACACTGTGTGCAGAGTGAAGGGCGCCTGGCAACAGACTCAGCGCGCCCCACCTGGAGCCCACGCTCGGCCTCAGGACGGGCGACAGCCGTACACCTTTCTGAGCCTGTCTGCTCACTGCTAGGCGAGATCAAAGAGGATTCCATGAGATGACCGCAGTCCCCACCACCTGGCATCTGGGAGGGCCTCCAGAAACGTGGCCTTCCCTGGAGCACGAACTCCAATGTCACACAAGTGACCCTGTTTGTCTTTTCCTTCTTGTTGTCGCTGTTTCACCTTCTATTAGTGACATTTTATACATGTACGTAAGAATAGTCGAACAAATCCCCCCATCCACCCCGCACGGTGGCGATCTGGTGTCACCTCTGACCCACTCCCGCTGCCCTCCAACACTAATTTGAATGTATCCCAGACAGCACATCCACCAATTTGCCTCCGAGCCTCCCCAGAAATGCCAAAGGGCTGGATACTCAGGCCACGTTCAAGGCTGGCGCCGTCTGTATGCAGCTGATCCAGGAGATCCTGAAACCCGGATGAAGAAACACGTGGTACCGCAGCTCCCGCCGCACGGGCTCCACGCTGCTTCCGCCACGGCCCACGCGGACGCGGGAGAAGCACCATTTTTCGACCTCTGTTCCGGGTGTGCGGCGGAACACGTGTGGGGTTGGCTGGGAGAGGTTTTAAGATGGCCCACATGGGGAGTGTCTGAGCAAGGCTGGGAGTGTTCCAGGAGAGCTGGTGTGTTGGGTTTCCCCGGACCTGCGGATGCGGCCCCGGCGCCCAGGCCTGTGAGCACATGGCTGGAAGGCGGAGGGAAGGGGCGACCCCTGGAGAAGCGGACCCTGGTGGAGCCCGAGTCCTGTGTTGGGAGCCTCTGTCTGCTTCCAGGGCCGGGGAAATGTCCTTTGAACGTGACCATGAAGGGCTCTGTGGCTGCGAGGAACCGGGCCTCCGCCGTCAGTGCTGCTGCGGCTGCTGATGGCGTGACTGTGCCCCGCCCCTCACTGTCCCTCCCCGACCCCAGAAAAGCGTCCCTAAGATAAAGGGTCCCCCAGGCCTCCACCGGCCACCTCTTTGTCAGAGCGCCCTCTTCAGCTGGAGAGAGAGGAGTCCAGCTGACCACAGCGCCCTCCTGGGCCACTGCCCTGCCGGGCCCCTCGCTGGACCAAGGGCTCTTTTCTTGAAAGCTGCTTCAGGCCACGGCTCCCTGAAGGCCTTGCCGAGGCCGTCATTGTGCTGGGCGTCTCGCACAGCGTTTTAGCTGCCAGACCACTCTCTGGCTCTGCTTAAGGGGTGTGAGCTCGCTGTCCCGCACACTCTGTCCACCCCAGCTTCCATACTCAGACTCGTGGAGAGTAAATATGCCAGAGAGCGGGGCTGGCGAAAGCGGCTGCACACTGCCCCAGTTGGAACCAGGGGACAGTGAGAATCGGGGACGACGGAACAGGCTGCTGGCGTGCTGCCCTGGCTGACCATCAGCTTGACCAGAGCTGGCGTCCTCACTTGACCTGCACCAGCAACACGTTCTTGACCCCCAAAGGCCACCAATATGGCCCGCTGCTAGTGCTCTGCCCTGTGCCGCTGCCTCTGGCAAAGGACCATCAGGCCTTACCCTGCCACTCAGCCCAGCGCCATTTCATTCCAACCGCAGCCACGGCCCAGGCAGGGCAGGGCTGGGCTCCCCCTGCCACGGTGATGTCACCCCACATCTCCCAATTACAGCTGCACCAGGGTCCACTACATTGTTGCTTGGTCTGTTTCTTTTGAGTCTGGTCTTCATTTTGAGCTTCTGGAGCTTGGGGAAAGCTACTGGCCTCTTTTCAGAGTAACCTTTTAAATGCGCAAAATAAGGTACAGGATGAGAAAGGAAACCAATTATACTGAAATCCGGCTGTCAAAATATTTGAAAACGTGATCCCTTTGCTTCATTATTTACACTTTGGGTAACACACTCAAGCGGCAGGTCTGAGAACTAATAATTTAGAAGTGGTGATAAGCTGCCCAGTATTTGAGAAGTGATGGGAAAACATCTGAGGTTTCTACTGCGGCCAGGTTGCACATTCTGCTGACATGACTGTGTTCTCTTGCCTGCATCGATACTGCAAGGAAATGCTTTATTTCAGTTAGAGGTTAGTGGGGAAAATGTAACTCTTTTTTTTCCCATCCATTCCATCTGGATGGATCCTCCAAAGTCTGTCCCGATTAATAATTTGTATTTTAAAAAGAAAGGACTTCAGATTCCCGGCACCTAGCACAAGGCTTGTATAAAATCACCCTCAAACATGTTTATCAATGAAGGAGATGGGACTCTTGGTTGTAAGTGACAGTAGTTCAGCTCAAACTCTTGGCTCCCTTACATCTAAAAGGGCTGCAGGTCCAGCTAGATCCACGGGCTGAGATGCCATTGTTGGTTTTTCTCTAGCTCACTCCTCTCCTTCTTTCTCTCTGATTGGCTCTGGTTCTGCTTGGGTGTTGGCCGCCTCAATCTGAAATGATGACAAAGACTCTTTCTCGCCATGGTTTCGTGGAGGGACTTTGGTTGACTTGGTTGGGTCTCATGCCCATCCCATGAACTTGTAACCCCAGCTAGGGATGAAGAACCACAACCAGTCAGACCTGGGCCACATGCCTACGCCTGAGGCGGGGTGTGGTCGATAAGCTCTCAGAACCATGGGGCTGGGTGAGGAGCACTTCCCCAGTGGACAGAGGTGCTGAGCAGACAAGAAACAACCCGGTCCAGCTGTGTGAGAGCCAGCGGGTAAGTGAGTCATCACAGTGCGTTCTTTTAGAGGCTGGGTTTCCTGCTGTAATGAAGAGCCCTAAAATACGGTGATTTAAGCAAGATAGGAGTTTATTTACTTCTTGTATAACACTGCCAGAGCTCGACAGGCGGGCCAGCACCGTCAGCAGCTTTGCCCTCCTCCATCTTGATGTCACCACCCCTCCAAGGCGGGACGAAGGGCACCCCCACACGTGCACACATCACCCCTGTCCCATAACATTGACCAGAACCTAGACATGGGGTGCATGTCGCTTCCAGGGGCTTGGACATGGGGTTGAGTGACTGTGTGCCCAGCTAAAAGTCTGTTACACTGAGGAAGGGGAGAATAGATATGGTGGACAATTAGGACCTGCCACCCCTGTAGTGTAATTAGTGCTGTAATAAATGTAAGTGGAACACCACTCGCCCACCAGAGTGTCTAAAATGGAAACTACCCTGTGTTGGCAAGGAGATGGAGCAACCAGAACTCTCGGCCTCGTCTGCTGGGAGTGCAAACTGGTGCAGCCGCTTGGGAAGAATGTTTAGCAGCACCGCTAAAGCTGGGCAGACAGATGCTGTATAACCTAGCAGTTCCTCTTCTGGGTATCTATCCAACAAAATGAAGTGGGTTTGCTCACCAAAAGACATGTACCAGAACGCTCATAGCAGCTTTATTGTGATCACCCCAAATTAGGAACCACCCAAGTGGACAGCAACAGGAGAGAGATCAGAGAATCCTGGGGTAGTCACGCGGTGGGATACTGCTCAGCAGTGACAAGGGGGGAGCTCCATACGAGGAAATGGATGAGTGTCTCGGACGTGGTTCTCGGTGAAAGATGGCAGGCACCAAGAGGCCCACATCATATGTTCTGTTGACGTGAAGTTCTAGAACGGCAGACATAGTTGATAGTGACGGACGTCAGAATTGCCATCCCTTTGGCGCAGGTTCTGAGGGGAGAAGGCACCGTTGGGGGTGGGAAGGTTTGTCGTCTGGACCTGGGTGGTGGTCAGCCCAGTGTATACAGCTGCCAAAATTCCCTGAGGTCTGCCCTGAGGGTTTCTGCACTTGCATGCTTGTAAGTTATACCTCAACTGAAAAACACAGAAATGCAAAAAAAGGAAAGTGTTATGTAGTTAAAAACGATGGTGCGCTCGACTTCCCTTGAGGTGGAGCCCCCGCCCCGGCCGCACCCTTCCTGATGCAGGCGGGGTCGGGTCCCTGACAGCCAGGGCCTGTGCCTCCCAGCACAAACACGCAGGCAGGGCGCCCCGGCCTCACCTTCCTGGCAGGAGCCAGAGGCGGTCAGCTCCGTGTGCTCCGCACTGGGGTGCCCCTCCGAGGCAGGGTGTGGACCTGGAATTGGGACTTCCCGGTGGTGCCCACCATACTAGACACGTCAGAAGGTCTTGTGAGACGTGGGCAACAATGGGACCACGAGGTGGGTAAGCCACCTGCCCCGGGTCCCCGGGTCACGCCTGCCTGGGCTGCCCGTTTACTTGGTGCCTGGACCTGGGACAGGGACCTGAGTGACTCAGGCTGATTAATTAGGGATTTGGAGGGTCGGAAGAAGCAGATTTTTCAAAGAGAAAAGTTGAGGGCCACAGCACCATCGTGTCACCCCGTGATTTTCTCTTCTCTCTGTCCTCGACGTCACTCACGCGGGCCTTCCGGCCATCGACAGCCTGCCTCTCCCAGCATCGCTGAGCTTCACTTGTCATCTGTTGGAGGGCGTCCCTGCACCTGCCTCTTCCAGTCACTCAAGATCCTTTGTCGGCATTTGATGGCACTGACCGGACGCTGAGTATACTGTGTTGTTATTTCCCAGCGGGATAGAGGAAACAGTCAGCTTTGAATGAACACATCACGTGCCCACAGATGACAATAACCTACCTGCTGTGACCCGGTTTTGAAAGAAGACTTTATGAAAAAACCTACCTGGAAGATTCTGGAATCACCAGCAGAAACAAGTAGTCTCTAATCAGGCCTTTGTCTAAGCATAATGAGGCCATCAAACCTGCCACCTTCTCGGCCCGCCAGTGGGCTGTCCCCACACTCCATGGGGGATGGGACGCCCCCTCAGTGCCCACCCTTCCTGCTGCTCCAGAGAGCCTGGCTGGCGTTTTGTGCAACAGAACCAGAAGCATTCTGAAAGACAGGATGTTTGTCAAAATTGGGTTTTAACCAAGATTAAGGTGAAATTTTCTATTCTTGAGGCAAAATACAAGAGTGAATAAGACATTTAAAAGGACATGCGAGCGAAAAACGTCAGTTTCAACGGGAAGCGCTCTAGGATGCAGAACTGTCTATTTATGCTTTAAAACGATTACGCGAACACGTCAGAAGGAGCCAAATGAAACAGAAGAAAACAAAATAATAAGTGACCACGCTCCTCCCTCCCCAACATGCTAGGACGATGGATCCCGTGCTCTGGGCCTCTTTCTCCCGGGCCTGCCCCCCTCTAGCACACATGTCAGTCCGCACGTGCCCTGTGAAAAGGTCTGGGATCAATTTCTCCCTCTCTCTGTTAGTTACTTCAAAGTGGGACTCGCGGTCTAAATCTCCTTCCGCACGTCCCCCGTGGACGCCCTTCGGCGTGCACACCACAGCTCTCCTTCATTCTTCTGCAAATCCTTGTAAATCACCATCTGAGTAACATGTGCACAAGGTCAAAACAATTCTATCCAATGACACTGAAGTATATTAAAAGAAATTTCTCACCCTGCCTCCTATTCTAAGCCCCAGAGAAACCGCTTTTAGATTCTGGTAATTGCCTCCATGGTCTCACAGAAGGTGCTATGTCCCTAGTCCCTGGTTTATCAGCATCAGACAGGAGCTGGCGGCTTCTTGGGATGAAAGAGGACTCAGCACCCACCTGCCCCCCGTTTCCCCTAAATTTAAAAATACATGTACTGTTGTGAGTTCTCCCGTCGGCTGCTAGTGTGTCAGACACTGGGCTCGAGTGTTTACTTTCTCATTTGCGTGGGCAGTGTCATCTGAGTGGGAGGAGAGACAAGGCCCTGAGCATCCCGCCCCTTTCCTCCCACTCTTCTTCTCTGCTCCTATGCACTTGTCACGGCTCATTTCTTACATTTCGAGTTTCTGGATTGGAATCTATACAAGTGGGTTTAAGAAACAGAACAACCAGAATGACCACATGGTGATTTCAAGTCTGTAGCTGTTGTTCACAGAATGAGTGACGGACGGAGCCACCCTGGGTAGGGCAATGTTGTCCTGGGGCCACCAATTGGGCCTCAGAGGAGAATGCCCCCAAGGCCAGGACAAGCAGACTCTGTCCTTGTCCTTTCCCCATTCCTTCAAGTGATGGCACTGCTCAGTTTGCTGTTTTCCCAGCATTTCTGATGCCCTTTCTTTCTGAGCATGTGGCTCCACCATTGCAGAGGTTTGCTGTCCCATCCGTGTGATGCTGCTCAACACCTGTGACCCATTCCTTCCTGGAGACGTGCTTCTCAGAGCTGCCGCCTTCTGCCCCACTCCCGGCACGAGGCGGGCCCTGGGCCTCTTGTCTCCTGTCCCAGCCAGAACTGCCTCTCTCCTGGGCTGGACCCCTGTCCAGTAGGCCTGCATCTTGCTTTTCTTAGCTGGCTGCCTGGTTTTGATGGAGCAACCCCCGCCCAGTGGGCCCTGGTGAGACTCATGGTCAGAGCAGAATTCTACGCTGAACGTCTGGAAGGCCTTTGCTTCCTTCTCTAGCAGCTCCTGGCATTGCCGATGATGGCCATCCTGATTCTCAGGCCTTGGTCCATGGCCTGTCTCTATCCGGAACTGGTTGGAATCTTCTCTTTGTCCCCATGAGAAATAATAGAAAATAGATATTGGTTAGTATCCCTGTTCCTGGCACAGAGCTCCTGAAACCCTTGTAAATTCCCAGGTGATAAGAGCACTAGGAGCATCTTTTGTTCTAAAGAGCGACTCTGGGTGGGCTCCTGGATGGGGGCTGGTCACCAGAAAGAGCAACTCACAATTAGAAGCTTGGGATTTGTCTGCCCCTCCCCCCCTTCTCTAGAGAGGGCAGAGGGGCTGGAAATGGAGTTGATAATCGATCACACCTATGTGAGGAAGCCTCCAGAAAATCCCAATAGCATAGGGTCTGGAGAGCTTCCAGGCTGGTGAATACATCCACATGCCGCAGGGCAATGCACCCCAACTCTGTGGGGACAGAAGCTCCTGCACTCAGGACGGTCCCAGCCCGAGCCCTGTGCACTTCTTCATCTGGCTGTTCATCTGTATCCTTTATCATCTCCTTTAAGGAACTGGTAAGTGAATGTGTTTTCTTGAGTTCTGTGAGCCACTCTAGCAAGTTAATCCAACCCAAGGAGGGGGATGTGGGGACCTCTGCTCTATAGCTTGTAGGTCAGAAGCACAGGTGACAACCTGAACTTGGGACTGGCATCCACAGTGGCGGGTGGGGCACAGTCCTGTGGGACTGAGCCCTTAACCTGTGGGATCTGACGCTCCCTCTAGGTGGATGGTGTCAGAATTGAGCTGAATTGCAGGACACCTGGCTGGAGTCGCAGAGAAGTGCTTGGTGGGGAAAACCCCCACGCCTGGTGACCAGAGTGTGGAAGGGAGTGTTCTGGGTGAGGCGATAGGAGACCACAGGAGGAGGGCTGACTGAGTGTGCTCCCTACGCGGGAGGGGCAGATGGGGTCTCCACTGCGCCCCGACTCTCTGCAGTTTCATGACATGCCTCGGTGGGGGTGGTCCTCATCGCTGTTTTCTCACTCCGAGGGAAACTTCATGGATTCCTTTTTAACAGCGATTTCCTTTCCTCTGATTCTTCTTCCCGTAACCCTGTTGTTCAGACGCTGGTCTCGGTGACCGCTTCTCCAGTTCTCTCAGCTTTCCCCCGGTGACCCAGCCTCTGCCGCCTGTCCGTCTTGTCCCTTCCCTCCACCTTGTCTCTGAACCTTCCATCACTTTCCTTATTTTAACCATCTGAATTAATTTCCAAGAGCTCTTTCTTGCCCTCAAAGTTTCCTTTATTAGAGTATCTTGTTTTTGTTTCACGGATACCCTATCATCTCTTTTCTCCGAGGATCTTGATTTTAGTTTTCTGGGGAATTTTTGAATTCTATGTGATTTTCTCTATTTCCTCCAGGTTCCTTTTCTTGGGCGGGTTGATTTCTTTCTTTCTCTCATCTGCGAGGATTCCCCTGGTGACACTGGGCTGCACACTCAGAACCATGCCTGAGCCGCTGAATTCCTGAGCAGTCATTGGAGCCTCACTGTGGAGCGCTCGGGCAGGGACTAGACGCTTCTCTGGCCCCGACTTTCTGTATCAATGAGTCTTTCTCTCTGGCTGCCCACTCCTGTGAGAGCCCCCTGACCCCCTGCCTGGGTAGAGGTGGGCATATGCCTGCTGCCCGTTCTCAGGCTGAATCGAGGAAGAGCTGGAGGGTTTCCTTTTCCACCACAGTGGATTTTCGCTTCTGTGCCCCCGCCCTCTCCGGCCCCTGCATCTCTGAGGACAGAAAGTAACAGAATGGGTAGTGGACGTGCGAGTCTCATTGTTTCTTAGATTTTCACCCGATTCTCCAGTTATTGGTCTCACGTCATCACCATGTTCAGAGGTCTCCAGTTCCTGGGTTCTGTGGCAAAACTCTTGGTTCTTGACCTCTGCTCTCTTGGTCTGCTAAGTTGGTGCCGTTCGCCCATCTGTTTTCCAGCTTCCAGAATGTTGTTGACGTCTTTCAGCTCTTGGTTTCCGTATGTTCTTTATTGGACATAGCATGCATGGTCTCCGCCTGTTGTGTTTGCAGTTAATAAGTTAAATGCACTGATACTCCTTAATGACTCCAGGTATTTGCCTGCCAGGTGAAACTGGGCCTTTGTTTACTTAGTTGCAACCCTCCATCAGCCTTTAAACATACGAGTCTCAGGCTCCAGGCTCACGTCAGGAGAAGCATTACGTCCCCCCCCCGCCCCGCCCCGCGCGCCATCACAGGCCGCGCTGGGCGCATCTCAGCTCACCCCCTCCCCCGGTTCCTCCGGATCTGGAGCCACAAGCACCCAGACAAAGGGTTTTCCTGAGAGTCTGCGAGAGGTGAGGGCTCCATCCATTCCTTTACCAGGACAGTCGCCTAAAGGTAGAAGCCCACAGACCCCTAATGACTGTTTGTTTCAGCCAAGCACCTGTGTGGGCCACGCGCTGGGATAACTCCAGCTACAAGTGTTTGAATTTTACTGTGAGTATTTAAAGCATACAGAAGGTACTGAGAACACGGCAAATCCCAACCTGAGGACAAGAAGCTGCCCACACGGTGAAGCCCCTGCTGCAGCCCCTCCCAGCCCGCCTCCTGGCCCTCCCCACAATGACCACAGCACAGGCTTGGGTGCTGGCCGTCTCCTGGTTGCTGTCACAGCAGCTGAGGGTGTGCACCCTGAGACACTGGTGAATTCCTTTGCAGGTTTAAAACTTCTTAGAAACGGTGAATACGCCTAGCTCAGAGATTCTATGGGAACCTAGAAGAGACCAGGATGTGAAAGGTCGCAAACTGGCACACAATCTCCTAGAAAGACAGCAAGCTTTGGGAACAGCTCCTTTCCCTGTTTCAGAATTCACTTCCATCCCTTTCACAGGCTTTCCCCCATTCTGGGTTTGATCCTCTGCTGACCCACGTTGAACCTCGCTGTGTGGACGTGGCCTTCTCTGGCTGTATGTGGTTTCTCTAATTATTGTTCATCGAACTCTCTCTCTCCACGTCATGTCAAGATCAGATGGTGATTTTCTCCATCTGTTGCCACAATCTGTTCAAACTCTTTCATTCTGAGAGCTCTCCGGAAGTGGTACAGCCCAGAAAGGGAGATGACCGTGCTCCCCCACACTTACTATGGACAGGGTTTGGTGTAGAATCCTGCACTGAGATTCTCGGCATATAATGTCAAGTTCAGAAAAATTGCTATTTTCTCCCATGCCTGTAGTGAGCAGCCCAGCCCGAAAGCAGTCGGTGAGGCACAAGCAGGATTATGTTCTGAAACACTCCCAGGATCTCCCCTCTGATGTAATAATGTTTACTAAGGGACCTCCCATGCACAGCCCTCACTTCTTCAACCGCAAATATTCTCAGCTCAGAGAGAAAACTGAAGTCCTTACTCTACCTTTCATAGGCTGTAAATGCCATGCACCCGAATTTGAAGGAAAAAATCCTGTTCCCAAAAGCATTCCGTGGGACATGGGCAGAGGGTGGGCTCATTCGGGCTGGAGCTGCTCCCCTTGTGTGTGCTGAGGGCTATTTCCTTCCTCGTTAGCACGGTGATTTGCAAAGCCGCCCTGTGGACGTGCTAATGGTGTTAGGGCCAAGGGGCATCGCTGGCTGCATGGGGCCTGGACGCTCTGGGAGGGCAGCCGAGCGGGGGAGAGGCCACGGAGGGGCCCACGGGCGGTTTTTATTATGGACGCAGCAGCATCTGCAGTCACTGCAGAGAACAGACTGCAGCAGAATGTTGCTGTGGAACAGATCCAGTTTAGAGGGGAGGGCAGAAGCGATCAGTCTAAGTGTATTTTCCAGAGGGTGGCTACCTTGTGGCTCAGGTCCTTGCCCCAGCCCTGGGATGCCCATTCTGCGTAGGAGAATTCTGCATAGATATCCCTGTCAGCCCCCTGCCCCGTGAGTCCTGGAAGCCATGGTGCAACTGCGTGCAGTGTTGCCCCCTTGTAAGTGTCCCTGTGTGGTGGCGCACCGCTTCTGCTTTCAGAGCAGAAAGTATATCCATCCCGTGGTCTGCAGAGGGTGCTCTTTCTGGGCTCACTTATTCAGAGGGTCTACATGTTCATTTTCACTGTGCAATTACCAACTCTTGCTTTCATTTAATTGTGTGAAACGGCAGCCAGCCCAAGTTGGAATTCTGCCTCACCCCATTGCATATCCAAAGGCTCGTGCTGTTGGTGAAATGGGGGAAGGAATGACGGCCCCACGAGGTGACCGAGGGCGCGGCTGCCTCTCCGAGGCTCTGCCGCTGATGCGGCTTGACTTACTCTTTCTGGTTTCGTGAGGCAAGATCCCCCTGTCTGGAACATTCCTCTTCGTCCTCTTTCCCTCGGTGCTGAGATGGCTGGGAGACCTTGGTCAGAGCCTGTGGAGCAGCCCTCGTCTCGCTGGGGATCCACGTCCCCGGGGCCCAAGCCCCAGGTCGTTAGCAGCTCTCGTGCCTCTCCGGGCGTCTGTCCTAGAACCTTACGCCTCTCTCTTTGCAAGCAGGGTGGGTCAGGTCTGAGAAGGCTCTGGGATGACGGGTTTTAGAAACCAGGAGAAGGGAGAGGGCTGGACAGAGGGATGTGGGGACTGCCCCTCAGTGATCTGTGCATTTTCGGCGTCTCTCCTGTCCCACAGCCCTGTGGAGTCAGGGCCTGGAGCTTTGCAGCAGGCTGGCTCTGCAGGCCGCTTGTCTCGACCAGGAGTTCATCGCAGCCCCTAGGCTCCCCGCTTCCTTCTGCTTCCTTCTCTGGACCCAGTGCCCTAAGTGGCTTTGACCTTCCAGGGATGGAAACGAGAGCAGGTAAGGCAGCGAGGGAGGTGCTGCTGCAGAGGGAGAAAGACCGACAGGACCCCTGGGCTGCTGTGCTGGAGGGCAGGACCCACCCAGAACTGTCCCCCAGCAGCCCTGGGTCTGGGAAGCCCAGCCACAGAGGCACAGCCAGGTCAGGAATTGTGCCTCCCGGGAGGTCCCTACTGAAACGCAAGCTTGTTTCTGGGGCCTATTTTTCAGCCAGTCTTGTCTACACATAGTGTTCGTGTATCCCAACCTGTAAACCAGCAAAGGCAGCACAGCTATGTGAGCTGATGGGGATGGGGGTTTGGGGCTCCCCCTGCCCTGTGGCATCAGTGGGGACGACCCTCTGGTGCTCAGCCTTGAAGACATTGATTCGTCTTTGCTCAGCATCCTACACGCACGTTTTTAGACACTCGGAGAACTTTTCCCGTCTACCTGGTGGATTGGGTGTTTCCAGGTCTTGGCTCTTACATGTAAAGCTGCTCTGAGAATCCTTATATGAGTCTTCGGGGGGTGGACACACAGATTTTCACTTATTCTGGTTGAATGCCAGGGGGCTGGATTGCCACGTCATGGCGAGGTGAGCTCTTCCTTCCGTAAGAACATGCCAGGTGCTCTCCAGAGCGGCCAGGCTGCTGACACTCCCATCAACACACACGGGTTTCATCTGCCCAGTCCTGGCCAAGAATCTGCTGTCAGCCACCCCAACTTCTTCCATTCTGGGCGGTGAAGCCCAATGGGATGCTCCCGGTGTTTCCCAAATGTATCGGGCCAAAGGAGATTTCATTATTCCAATGGAGGGACCATGCCAGCAAGGGAGACCTGGCTGAAGGGTGGAGCCGAATCCGAGATGCTCTGGCACAGGGTTCGGATGAAGACTTGCCAGAAGTCCCGTGTGCAGGTTGCTCTCCGGTTTGGGCCAGCTCCTGGAGAGGGACGGCCTCCCAGGAGAAGGGGCAGGGGCACCTGCACACAGGTGCTGCCACCTCCTGGGGCTGCTTTCTGCCAGTCCCAGTGCATGGGCTGCAGGTGCATTGCTGTGGTCACAGCCTATCCTCTGCTGTCTGCAGGTGCCTAGGAGGAAGCCTGCATGACACAGCAGGGACTGCCACCAAGAAAAGGCAGCAAACCGCCCACCAAAGCTTCCCCATCCAGCCTGGACAGAGCGCACGTGGGACCCAGAGAGCCTTCACCCCATCCCTGTCCATCCATGGCTTTGGTCGGTGCACGCTTCTCCAACAGAACATGTGCATCTCCCCAAAGTTGAGAGTCATCTCAGATGGAAGGAGGACTCTTTGGGAAGTCCCTGCCTGGCCCCTTGGAGGGACAGGTTCTCAGGCTCGCCCCCTCCTCCAGCCTTTGCTGTGTGACGGGAGGCGACATCATCTTTAGGAGGCAAAATCAATTCCCCTCTCCGGAAAGGTTAGCTGCCGAGAACCCGCCTCCAGGCCCTCAGAGAGAGACATCACTCTGAGCCCACGTCCCCTGGGGACCCCAGTGCAGCTCAGCTCCCACCCCCCGTGGCCCGGCTCTCTGTGCAGTAGTGGGTGGCTCCACAGACATCTCTGTGCTCTTTAAGTCATGCATGGCCCTGCAAACTGGGGCTTCTCTTTGTCAGCTCGCTCACAGGCTTAACTCAAAGATGTCGTCATGGACAATTTTGAAACTCTGGAGCATGGAAGGAGGGAGGTACCTTTGCCTGGAGATGTCAGCCTCTGGGGAGTTGGAACTGTGGACACTAACATGCTGCCTGTTTCAGACGAGAGGGTAATAGATCTTTGATATCCATGGGGACAAAATGTTGGTCTCTGGAGAGAGACTGTGAATCCCAGATAGAGGAGACCCTAAGGAAGGATGGTGACCACCAGGGTGGGCCCTGGTGCGGCCGTGCCCCCGAGTGGCCGTAGGTGACAGTGGGCGTGGGGCTGGGAGATGGCGCGGCCTGGGCCCGGAGTGAGCCCTTTGATGGGGAAACCCCCTCCTTCTGTGTTTTGCTGAGTCTCCATGAAACTTAACTTGAGTTCCACCTGCATGGGGTGTGGGGGTCCCCTGATGGTCAGAGGCACAGAAGTCATGGAAAGCACTTGGGGGTGGAAACTGGCCTGGGTTGAGTTTTGGAAGCAATTAGTCTTCTGGGAGACTGAGCTCGGGTGCCGGGAAGCTCAGCGCTGAAGAGGAAATTGGGAGCAGATGAATTTATCCCCTTCGCCGGAGTGGGGCCATCTGGGCCATGCAGGCTGCAGCTGGTCTGGGAGCAGATCACTCTCTGTGTCCTGCCTCTGGAAGACCCCAGCCCTCCCGGACGGACGCGAATCTCATTTCCTCACCAGTGGACGGTCACAGCTCCAGTCCTCAGGCACTGTGGGGCATGTCGCAGGGGAGCCCCTGACTGGCCAGAAGCCGGAGGAGGTTTTCAGACAAGCTGTGAGGGGCTCCCACCCTGGAGGTGGGCATGTGATGGAACTGATGGCCCTGCACCCCAGCAGATACCATTCCCAAAGCAGGGACATAGTGTATGAGGTCTAAAATGGGACAGAGGGGAGGGGGCTGGCAGGAGGGCAAAAACACAACCCTAGGTTATTTTCTGTACAAAACTATGAAACAAAGCCCACTCTTCGGGCCTGCACTGATGGAGAACCCACACCATAGAGGGTATGGCACACCCGCCGTGCCTCAGGCCCTGTGCTGGGACTCACACGAGATTCCCGTCAGCAACCCCACATGTGGACAAGGAAACCCTCAGAGAGGGTAAGTGAGTGGACCAAGGGCCAACAGCCAGACTCAAGGCCAGAGGTGTCCTCAGTGGATTACGGCGGGTGCAGAGAAACCGCACCATGCCATGGATCCTGGGAACATGGGCACCACGCCTTCTGTGTGTTTGCTGAGCACGTATTCCGCCCCTGGCTGGGAGTGGAGGCCGAGTGCACAGACAGGATCCTTGTGCTGGCTCCTCCTCCCCACAGAAAAGAGAGAGGGAAGAAAGCTCTAAATGAGCAGATAGACAAGCAGGGGAATGCTGTGACGTTTCAGGTCGGAGACAGACTGCGGGAGATGGGGAATGACACCCAGGGACCTTCCAGAGATGGCCTTGCTGGGGAGGCAAGACGTACACGGACACCAGAGGATGGCGGGAACGGCCACCGGTGGCAGTGTCAAGACACGGCAGCTCATCGTTGCCTTGCCTCCCATGGGGGGGCGGTCTCTGTCCCCTCTCTCGGATCTGGGTGGGCTCGTGTCTGCTTTAACCCACGGAGAATACCTGCAGGGACTGAGTGACATCCCAGGCTAGCCACAGAAGGCCGAGCCCTCATTCTTGGGGCTCTGAGCCGCCAAATAACAAGTCAGGGCCCTCTGAGGCCACCATGCTCTGGAAGCCAAAGCTGCGGGGAGAAGTCAGGTGGAGGAGCAGGACTCAGCAGCCCCCTGAGCACCTGGCTGGCAGCCAGCACCAACAGCCAGCCAGGTGAGTGGGCCACCTGGACGTCTGGCCCCGTCAAGCCTGCAGGTGACTCCAGCCCCAGCTGACAACTTCTTGTAACCCCAGGAGAGACCCCACTGGGTACTCACCAGCCGAGTCCTCTCAAATTCCTGACCCATGAGACTGTGGACCATCGTATGACAAGGCGGTGCTGTTTTAAGTGCCTAGATTGGGTAATTTGTTACACATGCACAAGGTTGCTCATGTGCCCGGGGCTCTGTGCACATTCAGTGAAGACCTGAGCAGGCCCCCAGCTTTCCCTCTGGCTGGCTGGAGGCCCTGTGCCCACAGGAAGTGTAGGCTAAGGCAGAGCTGTCAGCTGCCTGGCTGAGTGTTGGAGGCACGTCCTGGTGTGTGCAGAGCCCCTGGGCGAAGACTTGGGGCTTATTGTCCCAGGTGCTTTAGGAAGCTTCTGTCCGACCACTAGCTGACGCCTGGAGACTAACCAAGCAGAGACTTCATTGGCCACACGACAAAGAATACAGTCTCCACAGAATCAACTCAGAAAAGTCACTACACAAACAGAAACAGCAAACCCCAGCGGGGGGAAGTGGGATTTCCAGAGTCGCCACCTTACACTATTTAAAATGCCAGTTTTCCACAAAAATAGTAAGGATGTAAGCAAAGAAACGAGAAAGTATGGTGCATGCACAGGGCCGACGGCAGGAGCTCGCCCCGAGGAAGCCCAGACACAGCCCTCATGAGACACGCATTCCAGGCTGGCCGCCTGAGATACACATGAGGAGTTGACGGAGACTATGAGAACGGCGTCTCGTCAAATAGAGAGCACCAAGGGAGAGAGAAGGGATCGCAAAGAAACAGCGGAAATCCTGGGCGTGCTGCCATGTCCAATATTTTAGCTGCAAGCTGCACTGAGTGTGACCGCTGGGATGAGAAGATGGAACACAGTCTGGGAAAGGCCCACACCGTTTTCAGAGAAGGGGCTCAGACCCAGCCCCACAGACGCGCCATCTGCAGTGGGCATGCGGGCGGGTGGGAGGCCAGGAGAGGAGGCCGGTGTCTCCACCACCCTCGGCCTGTCCTGGGCCAAGTTGCGTTTGCACACCTGAGGCCCTCTCTGTGTTGGCTGACGACATCCCGAGGTAGAGGGTCAGAGAGCAGAGGGGAGCGGCAGGAACCCTGGGGAAGCTAATAGGATGGGAGCAGAAGGAGGGTTTTTGGACTCGGTGACTTCGTCGGGGACCCGGCTGGGCCGTGGAGGATGGAGACCAGACAGCAGGAAGCGGTCTGACTCTCCCCCAGTGTAGGCGCTTCCTCCTGGCGGAAGAGCGGACTCCCGTGAGGACGCCACCTCGCGTGGACACCTTGCGCTGGGAAAACCGAGGGGCTCAGGAGCGAGGCCTGGACACCTTGGGCCGTTCACTGGGCATCTCTGGAGGGGGGCCGCCTGCCCACGGGCCAGGTGTGTGACCTCGCTGGTGGGATGGAGGCCCTCCAGAGAGACCAGCCAGACTCCTGGGCGGTCGTGCAGGCTGGGCTCTGAAGTCAAGGGGAGATCCTGGAGGAACTCACGGCCTCCGTGTGACATGCTGCTCCCCTCGAGACGGAAGGGGATCAGATGCTATGAGACCACAGACTCAGAGGGACAGTGTGAGCAGCTCTGAGACCCAGAGGACAGCGTGCTCTCAGCTGCTGCAGGTCTGCTCACACCGGTCATCCCCCAGGCCGGGCCGCCGCCTCCTGCTGCTGCTGCTGCTGGTTCTGCCTCCGTCCACCTGGCGCCTGTCTCACCTGCCCGGGAGGGGCTGCCAGGCCGTCAATGCATCCGCGAGGTTCTGTTGCGTGGCAACTGGGTGGAAACTCATGACACCACTTTTCTCTGTGTTGTTAGAGCTCAAGAAGAATGTGTGGGATGCGGGATTCAGGTGCTGGGCTACTGTTAGCCTTATTGCTTACTTATTCACTCTCTTCCTTCTCTAATTCCAGAGATAATCGAGATTTAACATTATTTAGGAACTCCAGACATAGACTCTGCCTGAAGTAGGAGGCCAGTTAAATATCTAGAAAACTCTCGTCCACTGCCCCATCATACTCACGGAAGACACTGCTTTCTCACTCATTTCCTTTCCTGCCAGAGGAACCCAATTTTGTATTTACATAGCAGGCAGAGAGCCCTTGATCTCAGAGAAGATAGGTTTCCCACAGCCCCTTTGGTCTATCACAGCTATCCATTGCTCTAGAGGGTGCGCAGGACCCTGCTCGGCACAATGAGAGGTAAAAAGGAATCAGCTGCAGCCTCAATAGGCTTTCTCCTCTGCCCCTTCCTTCCAGTTTGGGATGCTGGCATAATGCCTGGAGCTCTGGTAGCTATTTTGTGACTAGGAGGTGACTAGTATGAAGATTAAAAGCCATTGTGCTGAGAATGGAAATGGAAGGTCAGGACGTGCCTGGCTCTGATGGCGTCATTCAGCTACGGCACCAGCTCTGACTGTTTCTTCTGTGACACCACTAAATGCCGTTATTGTTTAAGTTCCTCTGAGATGGGCTTTCTCATATTTGTAGCCAAAACCACTTTTTTGGGAAATATTTTTATATCATTTCAGCCTGAGGGGGTGTTACTTTACAAAGATGTATTTATTCCTTTTCAAGCAACCTAAACTGATGTGGTTTTCATTCTTTTCTCTGCAAATATTGTTTGTCAGCAGACAGGGCCGGGGAGGGGAGCTGGAGGATGTCCCCTCCACGTGGGTCCCAGCCAGACGGAAGCGGAGGTTGGAAGGCGCGCTGAGGGCCCTGCGGATTGGGGAGGTGGTGTGCAGGTCGGAGGAGGATCCGTGAGGCACTCTGTTCCGCCCTCCCAGGTCCAGCTGTGTCCGGGGCGAGGGTCCTGTTGCATCAGCCAAGGGTGTGGGGGGAGGGTGACATCCGGGGATTCTGGGAGACACCTCCTCCTGGGGACCCCACAGCTCCATGGGGCGGCTGGGAGGGTGGCAGTGTGTGGTTTCAAAACATGTCACAAGTTATTTGACAGTCCTCCAGCCAAGAGATGGGTCTAGGCTCCTTGCCCTTGAATGTGCCCGGCCTCTGTGGCCCTGGGTGACTTTGGAGGCTCTGAGAGAAGAGGCCACAAAACTGTGCCCCCTTCTCTGGGGACCCTCATTCTGGGAGCCTCTGTGTAGGGAGCCTCTGTGTAAGAAGCCTGGGTTCTGAGGGCGCCAGGGGGCGAAACCACGTGGAGAGACAGAGAGAAACAGAGAGAGAGAAAGACAGAGAGAGACATGTAGAGAGAGATGCAGACAGAGAGAGAGAAACAGAAAGACAGAGACACAGAGACACAAAGAGACATGTAGAGAGAGAGACAGACACAGAGACACAGAGAGAGACATGTAGAGAGAAATAGAGACAGAGACAGAGAACAGAAAGAAAGACAGAGACACAGAGACACCAAGAGACATGTAGAGAGCGAGAGACAGAGAGACACAGAGACATGTAGAGAGAGATAGAGACAGAGACAGAGAGAGACACAAAGAGAGATAAAGATGGAGAGACACAGAGACAAAGAGAGAGAGCCACACACAGACAGAGAGACAGAGAGAGACAGAGAGAGTATGATCGGAGGCTGTCCACTCCCCTGTCCAGTGTCCAGTCCAGCCAGGGCCTGACGCATGAGTGAGAGGCCATCGAGACGTCCCGCTCCAGCCATCCAGCATTGGTCTTGGCCGCCCTGCACGAGAGACTAGAACGTGATCTGAGTGACAGTGACGACCTTCTGGCTTGGTGGCAGTTTGGGAGGTCTGCTGTGTGCACCAGATAACACAAGGGAAGAGGCCAGTCCCAGCCAGCGTTCTCAGGCCACCAGGCTCCCTGGGCGTCGTGTCTCAGAGTGATGGCAGGTCGCAGGGGTGAAGCCGGGGGCTCACTGAGGCTGCTGTGTGGCAGAGAAGACATCACAGGCTGTCCGGGGCCTGACGGAGCTGAGAGAACAGACCCACGGCTGGACGCCAGGGCACCCGGCCCCTCCTCCCACAGCTCGCCCTTCCAGCTTCTAGAAGCTGCTTTGAAGAGCACAGTGCTGGCAAAGAAAATTGAAGAGATCTGTACGTTCACAGCCAGCTGAACCTGAATCTCCTAATTGGACTTCATTTTAGTTATCCATCACTGTGTCACGGGCAAACCTAAATGCCAGGATGTAGACACAGCCATTTATAATTCTTCTCGATTCTGTGTGTGATTTTCACCTGGGCCCAGGCACATACTGGGTGGGGGTCCCGGGGACTCCTCCATCTGTCAAGAAGCTGGGGATGGCTTTGCTCCACCGGGTTCTCAATCCCGAGCTTCCCCACGGAGTGTCACCTTGGCCCCCTCCTATCAGTGGAGGTGTGTCGCGAGGCCATTGCAAGTTGGGGGTGGAGACGTGGCCCCCCTCTTGAGGCGAACTGTGCGGCCACACTTGGTGCCTCACAGGCAGGATCTCTGGGATGGATCGAGTTGAGTGGTCCCTTTCCTTCCTGCCACTGCCCCCCTCCAGCCCAGTGGGGCCAAGGCTGGGGCAGGGTGGATCCGTCCCAGGAGACGATGAGCCTGCCTCTGTTTACCCACATCCTCCTGGCTACCTGGAGTCACCACGGGCAGACAGTAGCATGGATGTAGGGGGTTAGTATCCAGGATATCTTAGGTCTACAGCTGTGCACGGTGACACTCTCACGGGCCCTATGTGGGGACTTTCCCCCTGTGCCCCCGAAATCTCCACCTGAGCCACTGTCATTTTATTCTATTTTAAAATTAAAAATTTTTTAAAACACTGTATGTATTTAAGGTGTACAACACGGTGACTTGATGTACATATAGTGAAACGATCACTGCAAGCAAGCCGATGAGCACGCTCCTCACATAGTCACTGTTTTGGCGTGTGATGCGAGCACCCGCATCGACTCTCTCTGCCCATTTCCAGTACACGGTGAGTATGATTAACCTCGGTCACCGTGCTGCACACCGAGCTCTGAATTACTCGTCCTGCATAACTGCCAGTTTGTGCCTTTACCAGCATCTCCCCATTTCCCCACCTCCCCAGCCCGGTAACCACGGTTCTACTCTCTGCCTCTCTGTGTTCAACTTTCTTAGATTCCGCATAGGAGCGATCATGTAGCTTTTTTTTTTTCATTTCTGTGTCTGGCTTATTTCACTTAGCATATTGTCCTCCAGGTTCATCCATGTTGTAAATGACAGGGTCTCCTTTTTTACAGCTGAATAATGTTCCATTGTGTAGAGATCCCATGTTTCATGATGCTTGAGTCGTTTCCATGTCTTAGCCACTGGGAATAATGCCGCAACGAACATGGGGCTGCAGATGTCTCTTCCAGATAGGGATTTCAATTCCTTCAGAGAAATACCCAAAGTGGAATTGCTGGATCATATGGTGGTTCTATTGTTAATTTTCTGAGGAACCACCATACTGTTTTCCATAGTGGCTGCACCAATTTACATTCCCACCAACAATGCACCAGGGTTCCCTTTTCTCCACATCGATGCCGACACTTGTTATTTTAAAGATTTTATTTTACTTTTTCCTTCCCAAAGCCTCCCAGCACATAGTTGTATATTCTTCATTGCGGGTCCTTCTAGTTGTGGCATGTGGGACGCTGCCTCAGCGTGGTTTGATGAGCAGTGCCATGTCCGCGCCCAGGATTCGAACCAACGAAACACTGGGCCGCCTGCTGCGGAGCACGCGAACTTAACCACTCAGCCACGGGGCCAGCCCCAACACTTGTTATTTTAAAGGAGTGAAGATTTAAACAGTCCCCTCAAGTCAGCGAAAGGACAGAGTGAATTCAGGGATCTAGATAATCTTTCTCCCTGGGGGGAAAAGCCTGAATCTCCCTTGACGTGCATCTCTCCCTCTCTCGGGCCATCCACTTTATCTCGGCCTGGAGGGCTGGCGTGAGTTTTGCTGTTGTAGGAACACTCAAAAGAAGGTTAAGGTCAGAGGACAGGAGAGGGAGAGAGAGGAATGACAGACACGGAGAAGCGCTGTAGTGTTGTGATGGGAGGAGAAACGCTGCGGGTGCCAGGCTGAGCCGGCGAGGTTTGGCAGGCCTCTCTCCTGGGGGCGCCTGCTCGGTTCGTCCTCTTTGCAGCCTGGTGCTCCCTGAAGGTCTCCTTCCAGAGCACGGCGGGCTGGGGGGCGTTTTCGCCTCTGTCTTGACTGGGCGGCACCTTCCCAGCTGGTGTGTGAACATTGATGGAAAGTGGGCCAGTAAGCACGTTGGCTGGTTTCGGAGGACCCAGCTCCCGGCCCCAAAATTCCAGACACTGTGATTATTATCAACGACTCACGCCAACAGCCTGTTTAGTCTTATGTGGGGTGTTTCCTTGACCAGCATGTTCACATTCATGATTTATTACGTGTCGTCTCTGAGGAGGCTGAAGACAGAAGTGGAAGTGATCGGTTCCAAAGGTTTAAGCATTTCTTCCATTTCTCAGCTTTCATTACTTCACAAATGGTAAAAAAAGGGGAGCGGAGGTGGAGATGGAGCAGCAACAGCAGCTTAGAGCTGGAGGGTCGGCAGGGGTGGGAGACAGCCCGCCAGCACAGGCTGGAAACTGCCTCCAGCTGCTTACTGCCCCCACCCGGGATGGGGGCAGAGCAGTCGGTCATGCTTCTAGGTCCATCAGTCTGTCTTGAGTTTTGAAGTCTCAGAGGAGAACCACCCATGTGGATGTTACTGTGCTGAGAAATACGCTTTCGTCTTGTCTAGCTGTGCAGATTCAGGATGTACTAAAGACAGCAGCTCGTGTTACCTTAAATAACACACATGGTGCAGTATTATCCCATTTAAAAATACCTCTGTATGCATGCATGTGGGTATGCATGTACGTGAGAAAGTGAGCTTTTCCTTCTCTTAGTCGGGTGGGTGGACTCCTTCCGCTGTCTATTGCTGCATAACAACCTACTCCAAGGCTTAGAATTCTAAAACAGTAAATGCTCACCATCTCTCCTGTTTCCTGGGGGTCAGGAATGTGGGAGCAGTTTGCTGGGTGGTTTGGGCTGTGGTCTCATCTGAAGACATGACTGGGGCTGGAGGACCCAGTTCCAGAGCAATGCCAGCTGTCGGCCGGAGGCGTCACTTCCCCGCCGTGTGGGCCTCTCCACGGGCCTGTTTGAGCATCCTCACGGCGTGGTGGCTGGCTTCCCTCAGAGTGAGCAGTCCCAAAGACAGCCAGGCAGGAGACTTGATGTCTTTGTGGCTCAGCCTCGGAGGTCACGCACGGCCACATCTGCAATGTCCTGTGGGTGACCCAGGTCAGCACCACTCGGTGTGGGAGGGGGCTGCACGGAGGGTGGGGACCATGGGTGAGGACGGTGAGAGCCGTCTTCAAGGCTGGCTTCTCAGGAGGAGACCACACAAAAATTGCTTGATGAGATGCTTGGGGAAGGGCATGCAGGCCTGAGGAGTTTAAGCAAGATGAACAAGCCAGCAGCGGCCCAGGGAGTGGAGGGTGATGGGAGGGGCAGCACCAAGCTGTGTGCGCAGAGGTTCCACACTCGAGGTGGTGAGGTTGGGGCCGCTCAGTGAAGACCCGAGCTGGCTTTGCAGAGCAGAGACCTGGGCGCAGACCCCCAAGCAGACCTCAGGCCACTGAGCATCTTGGGAACTGACGCTCCCCTCACCTCGTTGGAGCTGGGGCTGGAGTCAGGGCGTGTTTGTGGGGGAGTCCTGGGGGGCTCGCTGCCAAGCGCTCCCATGAGATGACAAAGAGGCCACAACAGAATCCCACTCGGCACTCGCCTGCCTCCGTCTGCCAGGACCAGGGAACTCGGGAGTGGCTGCCACCTGCTGTGTCCGTGGTCTCCAAAGTGGAGGGTTCATGTGGAAAAAGTCAGCATTGCCAATTCCATTTTTTATCTGAAGAATAAAAGCCTTGCCCGGTGCGCACACTGGGAGTGCGTGCCCACTCTCGGGCGGGTACCTGGTTAGGTAGGATGAGGGGCTGCATCATCTTGTCCAACTGCACCTACCCCCACCGAGGGAGAGATGGCCCAAAACCACGGAATGAAGACTATCCCCTCACTTCTTGGGGAACGAGAAGACAGCTGACAGCGTGGAAACATCCGCTGTCTGTGAGATCTCACGGAGGCCTCCCCCAGATTGCAGCAGCAAGAACGAGCTGAGAGGGGCACTCACAACCAGTGTCGGTACTGAGAACCTCACCCATGGTGTGTTGCCCACTGGGTACTAGGCAGTGGTTAAGGCTGGCATTTTTAGCAGAACATTGAAAAATACTCATTCAGCTTTGCCTCGTCCTTTAAAAGTCCATGTGTGTGTTTTGTAATGTACGTAACATGTAAATCCAGCAGTTACATGTGATAACGCACACATGTGCTATCATCTTTTCACTGATAGTGGCGCACGTTCAGAAAATGTTGGGGACCATTCTTCCCGTCTCCCCCCGCAACTGCCCCCTATAAACAGGAGGCCTCAAGCGAGGGAGCTCTCTTACGTCTCCCTGTACCCCCAAATCCAAAGCTGTGCCCTGTCTCTGGTCTGCAGTTCCTCACCAGAGATGCCCTGTGGGGGTCGTTATTCCATCTCCGCATGTTAGGTTGGACGACCAGGCGGATCACTGTCCAGTTTCTCTCCAGCCCCCGAGGCAAACACCCTCCATGGTCTCCAGAACACAGGTGGAGGGCGGCCGGGCTCTGAGGGGGATGACACTCGGCCAGCAAGGCGGCTCCCGGGCACTGGGACCTGCCAGCCAGCTCTGGCTTTCTGCTCTCCATCAGTTGTCCCCGGAGAGTCTGGCTTTTTTCTGCTCGTCTCTGATCAGGAGTTTCTATGGGAATGGGGGTGCCCAGGGTCATCCTAGACTGTGTTCCCTGCCGACAGGAAGTTTCTCCTGCGAGGAACAAATGGAGCCAGGAATCCAGGCACAAGAAAGCCTCTCTCGGAGCCCCAGTCTCCTGGACAGGAGCCATTCTTGCCCCACATATCCTGGCTTCCACTGTCAAGGTTTGAAAGACAAGAATGGATTCCAGGGGTTAGTCCAGCTCGTCTCTGGGGGCCGTGTTGTCTGTTGGACGTGGCAGGCTTAGGTGTCTGGACATGCCTGGACCAACTCTAGTCAGAGGAATCATCCTCCAATTAACTCTTGGTGGCGGCACCCTCCCCTGGTGTCGGACGTCAGCCTGCATCACTCCCAGGCCGGGGGTGTCCACAGCCATCATGAACTGGAGCATCCATACCTGGTGCCCAGGAAGGTAGTCATGCCCGGGGCCGGCTCACAGCCCTTCCTGGAGCCTCAGCCAGTCCTCCACGGTGATGCAGACGGCCTGGAGCCACCAGCCTGTGGGGCCTCTGATCTCCATGGCTCGGCCCAGCCGGCAACCAGCAAAGACACCCCAGCCCATGAGCAACCACCTGCTTTCAACATGGTGGGGGCAACATCAGTTACAACAGGGTGCCAGACAGGGCAGATTAAAACATTGTCCCATGTGATATTTGGAATATACTTAGGCTAAAGTTTACTTGTTTACCTGAAATTTGAATTAACCTGGGCGATCTGTATGTAATCCAACCACCCTAATTACAAAGGCCCTGAATCTGGGTTCTGCTGTCTAACGGTCTGAGGGCTGTCAAATGTAAATGGCACCTGCCTCTCTGAGCTGTAACGATGTTAACATGGGGGATACGTGAGAAACCTTCTAGTTGAGTGCCGGGGCTCCTTGCCCAGCTGTCTGCTGTCCTGGGTTGGGGAACAAAACTGCCCATCTCCATGGGCCAGGAGAAGACCTGAGGGGGCACAGGGTGGCCTGTAATAATGCTGGTAACAAAGGTGGCTGTTTCAAATTGGAATGCGTGACCAGGGTTTCCTGTTCCCAACACAACAAGCCTCTGCAAGTGCTGGGCGTGTTCACACCATTGTCATCACCGTCGGCCATCTGGCATGAAAGGGCCTAGCAGTGCCAGTTAATCAAAAGTTATTGTCACATCAGAGCTGCTTCATCACCCTGGAGGTGGCTCCGTCCCTCAGTGCACTGCCTGAGGGTGGCAGGAGGGGCATCGTCAAGTTGCGCACATGATGCTCCATGCCCAGCAGTCCAGGACGGTGCTGCTGTCGCCTACCTCTAGCCAGCCACATCTGGACACTTTCCTTGCTCACGACATAAGTGACACTGTCTGATTTTGGTCACCAGGAGGCCTGGCCAGGCCAGGGAACTCGCCCATGGCCCCACTGCCGTCCGGTGGCTCCCCGAGTCCTGCACGTCTTGGCCTGCCTGGTCAGCGCGGGCCCCTCTGCTGCTTAGAAGGCTGAGCGTTTATCCCTGGAGGCACATCAAGGCTGGCCTTCCTAGAGCTTTCCAGGTGCCGCGGTGACCGGGAAAATAGTGGTGAGATGTCAGACGATTGACAAGACACACTGTCCTATGCCATCGCTGGGCACAGCGTGCTCAAGGCTGGTGTCCTAATGTGGTGAGTGTCTGGCTTGGCACCTGGAAGGGTCGAGGTGGCAAGGAGTCCCAGGGCCCAGCACAGCTCCACCTCTGACAGTGGTACCGCCGGACGGCAGGTGGATGCTGTTAGGACACACGACAGGTCAGCCGTGAACAGCAAATCCACACAGCTGGCAACGGAGAGGAGGCTGAAACACCGGCTCAGAGGACAGAGCGGGGCCTTTGAGACGGGTCAGTCCAGTGGCTCCTCACAGCTGCCTCCAGCTCTCTATGCTTCACGCTCCGGGAGCTATTTATGAGAAATGCTTTCTACCAGTTAACAGGGTCTCTTTTTCCCATATTTTTGGCGCCATAGCTATCCTGGTTTTCGTTTTTAGCTCTGTTCTTTAATGGCTTCTAGAACTCAATCTTCTTTTCTTGACCTGCTCTTTAGGAGATGGTTTGGTGATTAACAAAGTGATGTTTATCCATTGTGGTTCTATTATTTAAAAAGTAACATTTATCAATTAGAAAATAAGACATTTGTAAGGAAATGACCCCACTCACCTGTAGTCTCCATGCAGGCGTCGATGCCAGACCCCAGACCCCACCACCACCTCCTGTGGTGAGAAGAGCTGAGCTTCCTGCTCACAGGAAGGAGGTCCACGCCCAGAGCCTCGTGGGCTCTCCTAGAGGGTGGCAAGGGCAGAATCTGCTGAGAATCAGACGTCTGATTTCAGGTGGCCCTGGTTAGGTCTGGGTAACACTCAGGGCTCCAGGGAACAGCAAGGTGAGGGGTTCCCGGAACCTCAGTGTGCAAACTGTCTTCGGGGGTTCCCACTGAAGAGCTGGTGGGTCTTTCGGGCAGTTCCTGTCATACGTGACTGAGCTATTTCCTGGGACTGAGCCCCTGGAGGAGTGGAGGGATGCTGGTGAAGGCGGGGGGAGCAGAGCCCTGCTCATGGAGACCATAAGCGCTGTGTGCATGTGGGTGTGTGCACGGTGTGCGCATGTGTGCATGTGTGAGTGCGTGTATGGTTCCAGTTCTCTCAGGACAGACGTGAACATATGGTAACATCATGATTTTGCACATGCTCACTCAGATTATGATTTATGACAGTTGAAATGGACTACCTAAAAGACAATGCTGGAGACTGAAACACAGTCTTCTTTAGGGCACGCTCCTGCTCCAGCATTTCTGGGGCTGTGTTTCCATTGGGACCTCAGTCTCCAGGGGGTCCTTAGGCTCCTGGGGTCCCAGCCCATGCTCCTCTGTCACCTCTGTGGGCTCCTCTATGGGCTCCTCTGTGGCTCTCGGTGCCCATGTGTCCTCCTCTCTCGGTGGCACGTGGTGACTCACCCCCACCCCAGGGCCAGCCCCATCCCCTCCTCCGGGAAGCCTCCAGCTCCCTTGCCCTGAGTCGTCGCAGGAGCATGTCAGTGATGCTGGCCCCAGGGCCCATTTCCTGAGCGTCTGGCGGCTCCTGAGATTGTGCTGTCTATACACGGTTGCTCACATCTCGTGAGGCGCATTCCCACGGGACCTGGGATGAGTACGATGAGTGTGTAGGGCTGTGTGTGTGAGTCTGAGTGTACCTGTGGGGCTGTGTGTGTGCGTTTGTATGTAGGACCTTATGCGTGTCTGAGTTTTACAGGGTTGGGAGGACAATTAAGTGCAGAATACTTAAACAAGAGAGCGAAAGTTTTAATTTTCTTTTTAGAAGAAAAATTGCAAGTGTCACACTCTTGGACAAATAGAACTGTGATGGATTTCATGATATATGTAGAACTTTGACACATTGTTGACAGATGCTACATTTCTAACAGGCCCATTTCTGTTCCTGGGGGATGGTGTTGGTGTCCCCATCATGCCCACCTTGCGCTCGGGGGAGGCCCGGGGACACTCTCAGGGCCCCATGGCAGCCAGGAGCTCCTGCCACAGGCTGGAGCCTCTGAGCCCCCAGTGACCCCACGTTCTCCTTCTGCTGAACACAGCCCCAAGGACACCCACGCCCACCAGCCCAGGGAGCCCCAAATGGCCAATGTCATGAGGACACTAGCTGTCCCTCAGCGCCCCTGGAGGGAAGTCCTGACACACAAAGTGTTCGACTTCAAAGAACCGTGGGCAAGCACAGGTTTCTGAGGAGGAGACCAGAGGAGGGGAGGGTTTGGGGTGGAGAGAGGACTAGGCTGAAGCCGAGAGGGGAGAAGAGGGCTGGGGAAGGGAAGAGGGGCGGGCGGGCAGGATTCTGAGAGATGCACGGAGGGCCCACTAAGAAGCAGCCCCCATGAGGGCGCAGCAGGAGAAGCACGGGGCCACGCAACAGTCTATGCAGGAGTTCGTAGGTGATCATTGGTCTAATTTGATGTTATAACGTCAGAAGAACCAGCACAAAATCATGGCAAATCACTCTGGGTAAAGGCGGGGGGGTGGAGGGGCCGAGGGTGACTTTGTCACATAGAAGATGGTTGTAAAATGTGGTTTCGGAGAGTGAATGGGGAGCGAAGAGAGGATTCCAGAACTGAGGCTCAGTTAACTAAATATGACACACCCGTATCAAGTGGGGTTACGTGGGCGTTAATACTACATCAGAGAAGATAATGTAATGGCATTGAAAGATGTCCGTGGCCTGATGTTATCTGAAAATGTAGATGGTAAACACACACACACACACACACACACACACACACACGCACCCCTCACACGTGTAGCTGCATCTGCAGGAGAGAAAGCCGGGCCGGGAGCAGATGAAATTCCCTGAAGCGGTGCAGTACGGAGGCGAGAACACAGCAGGTTATCTTTTCTTTTTCTCTCCTCTCTCTCTCTTTTCGTTCTTTATTTCTGCTTATCTGTATTTGATTTTAGCTTTTTTTGCAATGATCACATGTACGTATGGAACACACACATGTTTACGTTTAATGAATAAAACAACCTGAGAGAGGCTCAGGCTTCTCTCCATCCAGGCAGGATGGGAGCCCCTGCAGCCGGCTGACTGGCCAGGCGCAGTCCCAGGCTGTCTCCGTTTGCTCCTGTCACAATTCCTGCACTATTTGTAACTCTTCTCTTGGCGGGGTGGTGGTGCAGACTCAGAAGCAGGTGGTCCCAGGGCGGCAGACTCCTAGGGGCCCCTCCTGCCTGGGGCTCTCGCCCCACGGCCTCACAGCGGGGAGAGCTCCTAGCAGTTGCCTGGACGTTTCTGGGCTCTGACAGGCCACAGGAGCTGGCCGTTCTGGAAGCCGAGCGCCCTGCAGGCTGGGTCTGCCCACGCCGGCCTCAGGAAAGCTGTGGAGCCTCTGCAGAGACCATCGGCCAGCCCTTGATGCAGGGGGAGCTGAGGTCGCCAGGTTGCCAGGCACAGGGCTCGGCCTTGGCCCCAGGACGCCTCTGGTGCTCTGCCTTGGCATGGCGTGCTCGTCAAGAGTGTTTGGTGACTGTCAGTAGCGGGTACTAAACCAGGAAAAGCCCTTGAAGAGACCCCACTTGGCAGATGGCAGACAGATCTCCGCGGGGCGTCGAGCTGCAATCCAGATGTTCCTCCTGCTTCCTGTCTTCAGAGCAGAAGAAAGGCCCCCGATCCCTTGGATGTAAACAGACACCACCGTGACCAGGACGGAAGAAGGGCCGCCGTGTCGGGTTATACGCACCGACTGGATCCCCGCGGCTGCTCTCCCGCCCGCTCCCGTCTTTGACGGCATCCATCATGTTGAGGGAAAAATGCAATCCCTGCTCTTCTAAAAGCCTGTTTCTCCGCCCTAATGTCATTTATGATCCACGAGAGGAAGGACATTGCGACGCACATCTGTCCTAGAGCAACAGCGGGTCGTGTCCGAGCCCAGAGCTGCCTGCTAGCCCGCGGGCTGTGGGATTCCACGGCTGTCACTCCCCTGAACCGTGGCCTCCACCGTCAGCAGCAACGGCTCAGAGCCCCCTGAAGGGCGGTCAGTGGAAGGGGGGAGGCCGTTGGGAACAAGATGGACCTTTCTCCTTAAATTCAGCAGAAAGTGCGCGTGGACACGCACGGGGTCTTGTGCAGTAGCTGCAAGGACCCCGACAGCAGGGACCCCCTCTTCTGCAGCTGCCTGCACGCTCTGGGCCTTTGGTCCTGGGGCTTCCAGTGTCGTCCTGCCCTTCCGAGCCTGCTTTCTGTCTCCTTCCAGCCTCCAGGCTCCACGGAAGCAGGAGTCCCACGTCCTCCTGTCTCACCCACAGGACCCAGTGCTTTCCGGGATGTGGTGGTGCACAGACACAGCCTTCGCCTGTCGACGCCCCTCAGCTTTCTTTCTTTTTTTTTTTTTTGAGGGAGTTAGCCCTGAGCTAACATCTGCTGCCAATCCTCTTTTTGCTGAGGAAGGCTGGCCCTGAACTACCATCCATTCCCATCTTCCTCTACTTTATACGTGGGACGCCTGCCACAGCATGGCTTGCCAAGCGGTACCATGTCTGCACCCGGGATCCGAACCGGCGAACCCTGGGCTGCCGAAGCGGAACGTGTGCACTTAACCACTGCGCCACCGGGCCAGGCCCCAATGTCCCTCAGCTTTCTGTGCACCGTCTCCATGCTTCTCTTTTAAAACCATCCCTGTCCATGGTGACGGGCATGCAGTTTGCTGGGCCCAGGCTGCAGGGGTCAGGTCCCTCCCGGCTTAATGTGGTTACGAAGCAGGTGTGTTACACTGACGTGGCGGGGAGAGGTTCACCTGTAAAATGAGGCAAAATTGTGTCCCTCACTATAATCCCAGCCAAGAGCCCCGGTCCCTGTCACAGCCTGCTGTACCCCTTCCCCATCCTCTGGGGCTAATGGTGGGCTTTGCAGGCTGAGCTGGGCACTGTTCTCCTTTTCAGTCTCTTGGCAAGTTGCTGAATCTTGGGTACTTCTGATTCCTGCATCCTTCGATGGTGCTAATGCTGTATTTGATGCAAGAGGCCAGGATGGACAGTGAGGTCCCTTCTGAGAGGGACAGCTGGCTGGCCACTGGGTTGGTGGTGCAGATGCTCCTTCAACATTCCCCAGGGGCAGAGCTGAGTCCCAGGAGGTGCAGGGGGTCCTCAGGTAATTGAGATGCACGTGGAGACCTGTGGTCTGGAGACGGCCGTGTGGCCGGGCAAGGATTCAGCTTCAGTTCCACTATCTGGGGATGCTCACAGGCATGCCTGTGGGACAACCGGAACCTGGATGTCTGGAAGGGGATGCTGGGTGTTGGAGGGTGAGGGCAGGGCTGTGTTGGAGAGCCGGGAAGCTGTAGGGACCACCTGGTGTCTGCAGGTCATCAGCAGAGGGAGGGGCTGGGTGGTGAAAGGTGTCCTCCTGGGCAGGCCCAGCCTTGTGATGCCCAGGGAAGTGGCGTGTGAGGGAGGAGTGTGAGTGAGGAGGGCTCTCACCTGGGGGTGGAAAGTCAGATGGACGGGCAACATCTGGAGGCTGCTGGCCCTCATCCCTCCCCCTCCCCTGAGACTTCGATGGCTCCCTACTCCCCTTTTGGCCTCTCCTTGCACTGTGGGCTGCAGGTGTGGGCATTGGCCCTGTGGAACTCGTGTCCTGGGGCTGAGGCCAAGCAGATAGCATGTGGGGAGAACAAGGAGGAAAATGCCAGACTGGTCCCTCGCCCTTCAGAGCTGTCAGGCCTGAGCAAGTCACTTTCAGGGGCCTCCAATGCCCCCTCAGTGAACTGGGAAGAACACTGTCTTTGAAGGAAGGTCAGTGCCACAGGTCATGCCACCCAGCATGGGTCCTGGTCTACTAGGAGCCCCTGCTCCTAGCTCTGCCACTTTTCACTGCCACTTCTTGCCACCATGATGCCTGTTAGAGCACATGCATGATGCAGCTGGAGCGTGTGTCCTAGTGTGTGTGCATTCACCTGTGCGTATGTGTGTCTCCATAGGTGTGTGTTACCTGTGTGCATATACATGTGTGCATGTGCCTGCCTGTGTATATACATGCATACCTTTGTGTACATGTATGTGTATGAGTGTGTTCATGTGTGCCTGTGTGTATATGTGAGTGTGTGCCATGTGCATGTATAGGTACACACATGCATGTGTGAACACGTGTCTCTGTGTACAAATATGTGCTCATGTGTGCAAATGTGCATGAGTGTGCATGCATGTGTAGGCATTGTCTATGAGTGTGTGTACATGTGCACACATACGTGTATGCATGCATGCATGTGTGGACGTGCACATGTGTGTTGGGTGAGCTGACTGCTCCTCCTTCTCTTGGGTAAACACACACCTCGTGTCCTCACACCCCAGCGTGTCACCTCTGTTGACATGTGTGTCTCTCCGTAGGTCTTGTTTGGACACTCTCACGGGTCTTTGAAGGGAGTTTGAGTGGACAGGTGGAAACCCTTCCCACACGTGGCTGTGGGAAGAGCATCTCAGCCACGGCTCCTCGCCGCGTCCTGCCCCAGCGCTGCCCTCCCTCGGCCTCCGTGGCGGGCCATCTACCCTGGCATCCTGCATTCCATATTGACTCCCTGAGCTGATTTGTTCAGGGTTTTTTTTTTAATGTTTATTTTTGCCAAGGTATTAGATGCACGGAGTCATAAAAGCCACAGGACTTGGAAAGAGGACCAGCAGAGCCTGCCTGTTCCTCCAGTGTCGTTTCTCCTTGAATGTGCCTCACGTCACCCTTGGGTGAAAGAGTGTGGTCACAGAGCTTAGTGTGGGTCTTCAGGCTTTCTGGGGACTCTGACTACTGTCCCCACAACCGCTGTGTGTCCCCGGGTCGGTTCCTCTGACTCAACATCACGCACGATTCACCCAGGTGGTTATGTGAACAGTTGGGTCTATTCATTCTTATTGCTGCACAGCATTCTACTGTGTGGATATGCCACATGCATAACATAGATATCACTCACATACATAAATAATATAGGTACAATAATATATGTATGTATTATATAATTACACATAACGATACAGCTATGTAATAAACAATATATATTCTATGTGACATATAATTTATATAATGCGTTTATTGTGCATAATTTTTACATATAGTTTGTAGATAATTATGACATATAATTCGTGTACTATATTATAATACTTAGTTATGTATATTTCCTCCATCCTGCTGTTGACGGACTCTTGAATTGCTCCAGTTTCTAGCTATTGTGAATAACGTTGCTCTGGACATCCTTGCATGCGTCTTGTGGTGGATGTGATGCGTTTCTGTGAGTACACTCCTGCGAGTGGAACGCACGGTCATAAAGTGTGTGCATGTTCAGCTTTGGCAGAAACGGCCAAGTGGTTTGGACCGGTTTCCATCTCATCAGGAACGTAGACACTCCTGGTTGCTCTCAATCCTCACTGTCCCTCGGCCTCGTCAGCGTTTTGCATTTTAGCTGTGGGCAGGTGAGTAGTGTGTTGTGCTTTTATTTTGCATTTCCCTAATTATTGGTGACGATGAGCGCATTTTCTTGCTTACTGGTCATTGAGTTTTCCTGTTCTGTGGGTGCCTGGCCTACATTTGCCCCATTTTCCGCTGTGCTGTCTGCTCTTCCTACTGGCTTGTCGGGTTCTTTGCATATTTGGACACAAGTCCTTTTTTGGGCATCTGTAGGTTTCTATCTTTCTGACCTTTATATCATTTTAGAGGTGTCCAGGGAGGTAGCCGAGCGTGATCCCACCACATCGAATTAAAAGTCTGACCGTACCCTCCAGGACCGTGAATCCACTCCTCACGCCTCCCGACCTTGAGCTTTGACCTCCACCCCTCACACCTCCCGGCCTTGACCCTTGACCTCTGCCCCTCACACCTCCTGGCCTTGAGCCTTGACCTCTACCCCTCATGCCCCCTGACCTTGACCCTTGACCTCTGCCCCTCACACCTCCTGGCCTTGATCCTTGACCTTCACCCCTCACGCTTCCCAACCTTGATCCTTGACCTCTACCCCTCATGCCTCCCAGCCTTGAGCCTTGACCTCCACCCCTCATGTCCCCCGACCTTGAGCCAGAGGGAGGAAGAGGCCCTGGCATCTTCGTTGGTTGTCTTTCTTGCCTTCTGGAGGTCATCTTCTCCACCGTGCTTGGCAGAGGCTTGCCGTCTCCTTTGCTAGGGAAATTTGTGTCCCCAGAAAGCCTGAAGACCGACCCCCTGCTTTACAGCAGACTCTGCTGGAGGCAAGCCTTGCCTGCTTCCTAGATGGTAGATCAGCGTGAGCGGGTGGCTCTGGAGCGCGCTACTGTGGAAGGAGACAGGACTCGGGTCAGCGATTTACATCTTGAGCAGCTTGTTTCAAAGGATCACTGCCTTGCCGCCTTGTTTCTCTTTATGTAACCCGGTCCTGATGCTGCTGGTACCTCATCCCGGCTCCCCGTGATCCACCTGGGCTCGGCAGCTGCAGCAGGGAGGCAGCATCCATCTCTAGCTCCTGCAGCTCTCTTCTTCGCATGAGAGCATTTCCAGCATCCGGGGGTCGTCCCCTGCAGGCGAGACATGGAAGTGCGGGGACATTAGCAACGGGGGCCAGCCTGCCACATCCCTCACGGAGGACAGTTCTGGGTGTTCTCCATGCAGCTTCTCAGAGGGTCCCAGTGGGACTGAGCCCATCGCCCACGACGGTGACCTGCCCATGAATGTGCCTTTGGTGGCTGATTCCCCTTCCCAGCCTCATTCCCCACACTGGGCTTCCTGGAGTCACCCCTTAAACAAACTGCATGCGTCCAAGCCTGGATCTCGGGGTCCGCTTTCCGAGGAACCCAGGCGAGGACACCTGGCTCTTCCCAGGCAGGGTTTAGGCAGTTCACAGATACGTGTACAGTATAAGTTGTCAGGAGGCGATATGGAGAAATCCCCGGACTTGTATTTGGTTTCCTTTTTCCAAATTACAGCTACTCATGGCCACTGCTTCCCCAGAGTCTGTAAAAACGTGTGGATGCAGCTGTGTACCTGTGTCCAACAACAACAACACCAATGACAATAACAATGTAGTCAAGATGGGATGGAGGACCTGACTGGCCTGCTCTGAGGTGTGTGTCCCCAGCTGATGTGTGACAGGGAGAGAAATGAGCACAGCCCACCCTAAGTGAGATCACAGTTCCTGGCGGTGTGAGCTTCAGGACCCCAATAGCGAGGCTGAGCCCGACCATGCTCCCAGACCCGTGTGCTTTCTTTGTGGCCATTGCATTTACTAAATGGTCGGAGCAAAAGAGGACACCTTCCCAGTGTAGTCGGTGTCTTCCCCTGCACGTCCTGGAGGAAAGAACCTGGGCAGGAGGTGCAGGGACTTCTCTGGGGGCCAGAGAACTCTGCCTCTCCCTCCCCCGGACTGTGCGTCCCCCAGGGGTTCTGTTCTCCATTGTACATGGACAGATGTCTGCACTTCAGTGCATACGGCAGGGTCCTCCATCCCCAGGGCCTGCTGGGGCCACTCGCTTGTGTGAGCACCTCAGCTTTTCTGCACAGACGTCCAGGAGCGGACGGGGGTCCAGCCCACGCTGCACACGACCAGCTCTCTACATGGAAGTGCCCGTCCAGCTCGCAGTTTCTCCCTTCGGCGCTTCTCATGGCCGTCTCTATCTCCTTCCCCTGTCCCTAGCTCCCGGATCCCCAGGCCCCCAAATCCTTCCCCTTTCCTTCTACATGTGACAGCAACCTCCACTTCAGCTCATCTGAGAGCCCGCAGGAATGGTGAAGAGCTGACTCACTCCTGCCAGAGGAAGCCCCGAAGGAGGTGGTTCCAGGCCCGGCACTGGGCTCAGGGTACTTCAGGGACCCCGCCCCTTCCAGCCCATCACCTTCAACCACACGTCACGTCTCCCTGTGTGTTGCAGCATCAAACCCCACCTGGATGGAAACGGGGATGGTGAAAGCATCCTTGAGGCTGCCCCCTTTGTCATGGAGGCACACATTCCATCTCATGGGCCAGAAACGGGCCTGAGTCCCTGCACCTTTTCAGGGTTTGTGGGGCGATGGCACTGTCCCATGGCCTCAACCAATCAGGCTTCATCTTCCCTGGCTGGCACATCCTAGAAATAAAATTTGTGCTCTCTAGGTGGGCAAAAAGTAAAGGGAAGTATCTATTGATTTGGCAGCTGAGAGTTTTTGTCAGCCAGTTAATGGACCAGTGAGTAAGACTGGCTTTGCCTTACGGAAATGGGCATCCATCAGCTACGCAGAGCATTTACAAATCAGTAAAGGCTAAAACGCCAATCAGTAAAGGGCAGAGGATGTGAGCAGCAATTAATGAAAAAAAAAATCCCAGTGGTCGATAAGCATGTGATAAAAGATGCACAGCCTCACTAGGGCCAGGAAGAGCAGACCAGGACCACGTGCTCTCGGGTTTAACCATCGAATCAGCGGAAGTTGAAATGTTGTTAATAGCCGGAGATGGTGAAGCTGTGGGGACCTGGGAATGCTCATACTCTGCTGGAGACGACGACCCGGGTGCAGCTCGTAGGAGCCAAACGTGATGGTGCCAAGTATCTATTGATATTCAAAATGCACGTGCATGGCAATCTGGTCATTTTATCTCTAGAATAACTTTCATAGGAAATGCCAGCACATTTGCCAATAATGTACACACAGCACGCATTGTTTACAAAGCAAAAAAATGGCAGAGTAACTAACTGCCACCAACAGGGGGCTGGTTAGAGGACTAGTTAAATAAGTTGTGAAAGGGCCACTGCTGAAAGCAGGCTTTGTTGCTCATGTGGAGACACCTCTATGCTTTGATCTTATGGGATACAAATCAGCTTATAGAACAGCACGTGTAGTTGATGACAGGTATGCACACGTGCGACAGCTTCCGAAAGCATGTATCTCAAATTGCAAGCAGCCTTTAGCCGTAGAAGTGGGTTTTGGTGGAGGCAGCTGTGAGTTTGGTCCACTTTCGCTTTTGCTGTGTGCGCTTGGTGTGGTCTGAAAACTTTTTCCATAAAGAAGGCAGCTTCTCCTCTGAGAGTGGTGGACAGTGACTTAGTCATCTGTCCTACAAGGACGACTAGCAAAGCTGACAAAATGCAAAAGGCTGTGCTCAGGAGCAGAAGGCCCACAAGCTGGTGGAGACCTGGAAGCAGCTGGGGACCCAGGAAGCCGCATGCAGCAGTGGCCCTGTGTTTCCACCAGGCCGTGTGGCTCCCGGAGTCGGCGTGTCCAGGGTGGGCGAAGGTGGGTGGGGTGGCACGGCCTGTAGTTCAGGTTGGGATCTGGAAGAGCTGCACCCTGGGAAGTCAAGTGCCCCTCCGTGCCCACAGCCCAGCTCCCAGCACATCCCAGTAAGTCCCAGAACATCCCAGTACACCCCAGAACATACCAGAGCACCCCGGTACGTCCCAGAACACTGTGATCCCTGAAGCTGAGTTGAGGCCAGGAGAAGCACAGACACCCTCTCCTGGCTTCTCACAGGACGGTGGTGCCTCCTTGCCTCCAGGTGTGTCGGCACACAGGCAAGGCTGGGGGCCGGGATCGGAGACGCCGTGGAACGGGCAGTGGAGAAGGAGGCGGCCGGTGCTACAGTGCTGGGAGATGAGAGCTGTGCGCCCGCTGAAGCTGGCTGGTTCTCGGGAGGACACGCTCCGAGCTGGGCTGTGAGGGGTGGGGGCCCATCCAGGGGGGTCAGCTGGCCTGGAACCCGCCGAGGACTGGGAGCCCTCCTTCTCGGCTCCTGGCCAATCCCGTGCCCTTTGCTTTTCACCTTTGTTAGAAGGTAGATTTTAACAGACAATTATCACTTTAAACAGCATCTCATGGTTTGCATGCTCCTTCTTGCACTTGGACTTGACGAGCACACGGTGAGATGGGTGTTACCATCTTTCTTTTACAGATGAGAGAATTGAGAGCTGTAATATGAAGGGCCGTGCTCACGGCTCCCGGCTGCTCGGTGGTGGAGCGGGATGGGAGCTGCGTCTCTGGACCTCACGGGTCTTTACGGTTAAGGAGGAAGAAACGCTTCAGGGAATCAGACTGGTGCCCCCAGAGCAAGTATTTGCAAAAATGTCTAGATACTTGTCTGTACTCTGCAAAGAAGACTCTTAGAACATGACTTTGTAAAGCAGACTTATTGTCACGTTCTTCCGTGGTGACGATCAGTGTTGAACGGGTGAATGTTCAATTGCCTGGGTGGGGAGAACTGACTTGTGGAGTATGTGGATTTCTGTGGTATAAATATTCCCACTGTGGCTGATTTCGAGCTACCAACGTGACGTCATTGAGGTGGAGCTGGGAGGAGGCGGGAGTAACTCCTTACATACCATTTCTATCACACAGACGCAATAGACGTAAACGTCCTCAAGAGCATAGATAACAGTGAAATAATTAGGAAGCGATGAGTTTTGAGTAATTATTATCTTTGTTTTAATACAATGGATTAAATTCTAAGTTTATGTAATTCAAGTTTTCGTGATGGCTGTGTCTAACAACCAGCTCACGGGATTCCTGAAAACTCAAACGTTGGCTCTTGTGCCCAGTACGAGCTGGCTCCAGCACGCAGCTGCACGAGACGCTCCGAATCAGCAGGTACAGGAGCAAGGACTAGGTCACAGAAATCCACCTCCAGTCCCGTTGGTGGGGGTTTGTAATTTGGATAGCTGCTGCTCTAGCACACTGACCGTAACTGCACGAGGGGTCGTGTCCAGCCGGCCAACGGCTCAGGGAGGCTCGCCCGGGGAGGACGACTCCAGGCCTGCGTCCCTCGTCCTGAGTTACTGAGGTTTGGGCGACAATCACCTTCTGCTGGCTTCAGGCTCTGAGCCTGCAGCCCCTCTCTCCAGTGAGGGGAGTCAAACTGTATCCCTGGGAGGAAATGAGGGTAGAAATAATAGGAATAGGATCAGAACCGGAATAGAGATCATGAAAAAGCCAGCTGCGACCCACGGAATCGCACTTCTGTAAATGTTTACATTACGTGTCCTGATTACATTTGTAATCATCCCAGTGTGTGTGGAAGTGTTTCACCTACTGTTTATCTAAAACACTCAAGAGCCACTGACGCAGTCGCCTCGTGGTTTTATTTAAGTGTTTAGGACAGTTTGGGTTTGCAATCAATGTTTCAAATCTTAGGGACATCTGCGTTTTCTTTGAAGGTCTTTGATTTACTGGCTGGGAGAGTGGCGTGTACTGGAGCCGGGGCTCTCAAAGTCTGCTCTCCAGACCCGGCAGCTGCAGCCTCACCCGGGAACCCTTAGAAATGCAGATTCTCAGGGGCCACCCCAGAGCTGCTGGATCAGAAAGTGGTGGGGTGGTTGGCCCAGCAAACGTGTCTTAGTGTGCCCCCTAGAGTTCCGACGCACGCTCCCGTGTGAGACCTTGCTCCATGGGGGACGGGTAACCGGCGAGGGAAAGCAGAGTGGATGTTCCACAGAGGACAAGAGCAGCTGACACTTCTCCCCGGCACGGAGCCTCTCGGACATGGAGTCCTGGTGCTCGAATGGAGATTTCCCGCCAAACCCTTGGTTCTCCGCCAGCCCCCACGACATTTCTTTCCTTTCACAGCAAAGTGCAGGATGGAGTAACCAAACGCCACAGCTGCTTCCTCTCCCGCTTTGGGAGATGGGCCCTGTGACTGAAATGGGCCGCGGAGAGCAGGCGGGCCAGGGCTTGGAGCGTACACCGGATGGTGCTTTGTCTTCCTCCCTCCCCAGCTCCCTGCCCCGTCCTCAGCAAAGCAGCACGTCCGCACGTGGCCCTGTCCTCTTTTGCAAGGGGGAAACCAGGTGCTGTCCAAGCAGTGGTTAGTACGTGTGTGTGTGTGCGTGCATGGTATGTGTGATGTATGAGGGTGTGTGTGTGCGTGTGTGTGGTGTGTGTGGTGTATGCGAGGGTGTGTGGTGTGTGAGTGTTAAATCCTGTTCATTGAAGAGGCGGTGCTGAGTGGACTGATGGGGAGAGGGAGCTCCCAGGAAAGGAGACCTTGCGCTGAGGGTTTGGGGGCCATGATTTAGTGGAGACCGTGCCCACGTCCTGACAGAGCCTGCAGAGTGACCAGGCCTCCCAGGGGAATGGCTCGGTGCCCAGGCAGACGTGGCCTCCATCCTCGAGGACCAAAGGGCCGGGCTGGGTGTGGGAAGGGGCGTCCATCTGTGGCCTGACAGTCCCCGGGACCTCGACACACCCTGAGTGGAGGGGAGGGAGGTTGAATTAATTCCAGCCTGTGGAATGACAGTGGAGAGGCGGATTCAAGTGGATCCGGAGACAGAGATGCCAAGCGGGCTTCCTTGCGCGTCTGTGAGCGTGCTGCAGACCTTCCATTCGTGCCAGCCTCACAGCTTTCTCAGGCTTCCCGCCCTCCTTGTCAGCCACGCATCCCCAACCCGCTTCTCTACCCAGATGTGTCATCCTGGGTGAATGCCCAGCACACTGACTCTCCTTTCCTCCTCTCTCGCTTTCCTTAGACGGAATATGAAAAATTCAAGCTGAAGTGAGACACCCATAGCCGCCTGAAACCCTGCCCCCACAGGGAGGTGCCTCTTCGTCACACGTGCTTCCAGTGTGTCAGTGGGACAGAGCCCCGAGTTCCCCGGGCTGGGGGGTGTCAGGGAGAGCACAGGCATCATGGCCAGCCGGCGCTGAGCTCGGTGACCCAGGCCGCCCCGTGATTCCCACCCCCAGCGTCTGGTGTGGTCAGTCTGGAGTGACTAGGATCTTTGCACTCTCGTGAGGCTGGTTTTGAACAAATGTTTGTACGGGAATTGCGTGGACAAACAAGTCAAGGAGGACATGGCAGGACAGCAGCGCCAGGCCAAGGAAGCGTGGGCGCTCGGGCAATCTCTTCTCCCAATGGTCATTGTGAGCCTTTCTTACTGATTCCTGTATCGAAACTTAGGGATATGAACCCTGCCATATTTGCAGCAAAAATACGTTTTTTTGTTTGTCCTTTGTCTTCTGACTTTATTTGATATATTTTTGTCTACATATTGTGAACCTTTTCCACAGTCAAATACAGTGCATCTTTTCCTTCATGGATTTTTCCATTGCTTTTGTACTTAGAGAGTCTTTGCCCGCACTGAAATTAGTTACCTATTAACACCTTTTCTCATCTAATAGTTTTTATGGTTTGGCTAATATAAAACTAGGTTTATTTTGGGGCGTGAAATTCAAGTCAGAATTTAAGTGTATTTCTTTCCCTTAATAACTTGGCCAGTATTCCCATTATTTGAGTGATCCATTCTTTAGTCATTGGTTTACTCTGCTCCGTTTTCTAAGAAGCATTATTGAGGCATAATTTACACAAAATAAAATGTACCCATTTTAAGTGTAGGATTCAATAAATGTCAGTAAATTTATAGAGTGGTGCAGCCATCACCACAATCCGGTTTTAGAACATATCCATGACCCCCAAAACTTCCCTCATGTCCATTGCAGTCCATCCTCATGGCCGCCCACACCCCTCGGCAACACTGGTCTGCTTTCTGGGTCCCTGGGTCTGCCTTTTCTGGGCATTTGCCATCCGGGCAATCGCACAATATGCCATCCTCTGCACCTGGCGTCTTTCATGCTGCATCACGTTGTTTTCGGGTCGTCTGAGCTGTAGCATGTATCAGCGGTTTGTTCTCTTTGATGGTGGAATAATATTCCGTTGTATGGATAGACCAGATTTTATTTATCTGTTCATTCATCAGTTGACAGACCTTGGGGTTGTTTCCACCTTCTGGCTTTTACGAGTAAAGCTGCTGTGAACATTCATGTACAAATCTTTGCATGGATGAACATCGTTCTATCTCCGGGGAGTATCTTATCATGTGAAAAGGTTATGCTTAACTTTTTAAGGAAACTGCCAAACTGCTTTCTGGAGGGTGTGTGCCGTTTTGCAGCCCGTCAGCGGTGTGTGGGGCTGCAGGCGCCCCTCCCCTCCCGGGCGCTTGCTGCCGTGTGCCTTTTCAACCAGCCGCGCCTGCTTCTCCCATCTTAAACTGCCGTAGGTGCCGTCTTCGTCAGGTTATGCTTCAAGAGGAACTGTGTTTTCAATTCCTTACGTAGCAAGAGGAACGCAAACCACTGCTCCCTACTTAATGCGTCCTAGCTCAGGTCCTAGGAACTCCCACAAAAGTTTATTTCCCCTCAAACATAAAGAAAAATCAAATATTTCTCATCCCCTGCCCAACACCTAAAAACATAATTTGAACTCGGAGCCAAGTCAGTTTTGAGTTTTGACTTTGAGCTGACTTCCTTGGGCTTTGGAGATGTTGAAAACAGCATGAAAGTCACCAAGGCTTGAGACCCCCTAGTCTCAAGTCACAAAGTCCTTTGGACATGGAGGCCTGGCCAAGGCTTTTCTCCTTGTTAATCATTCAGGGGCTTCTTCGCGTGCTTTGCTCTGTGACCTTTACCCCAGCTTGGAGCTGCCTCCAAGGATATGTGGCTGTCCCAAGGAGGACCTGGAAGGCTTGTGTCGAGGCAGAGATGCAGGGCGCCCCGCCTGCCCGCTGACCTGGCCGCACCCGGCTCACAGCCAGCTCTCGGCATCTGCTGGGCCTGCCTTGCCTGTGCTCGGTCTCCGTGTCCTTGAAAACACGGGGTTTCTCCAGTGCGGAACGGAACTTTTCATTCCGCATTGTTCCTCCCCCACAGACTATGTGCCGCCTGACTGGGAGAATCAGACAGCAGGGTAGAGAATCTGTGCTCTGATGACTGGCCCTTGGTCGCTGTTTCTTGCAGAGAGCTGTCTTTAGGATGCTTCTGCACCTCACCGCAGCCTTGCAGGGTGCAGGGGGCGGCCAGCACGAGCAGCGCGCTTAACTTCTTAAGCTGATCTCTATTTCTGCACGGTCCTCGTGAGGCCAGGCAGACGGACATAACTGGGGCAAGCGGTGTTTAGCGATGGGTGCTCAGTCAGAGTTGCCCTGTGCCCAGCACCGCCTGAGCCGGAAGCCTTGGAGGATCACACAAGTGACAGTGCCTTCTCTTTCCAGAGCTCTCTGTGGTGGGGCTGGCGTATGTTTAGGGAAAATTATATAGACTATGAAGAGCCTTTTCTTCTTTTAAAAATAGAGCTCACATATCATCACTACCTCTTTCAAAAAACGAACCACTTTATCCATCCTAGCGGAATTTAAAAAATAGTGAAGTATTGTATCTGTATTCTCACATCTTTCTATTGTGACATGTGATGCACAGTCAGAAAAGCTAGAACACAGACGAGTCACGGCTTCATTAATTCGTAGAAATCTAAACCAAACCCCCATTTAAACACCTCCAGTTGCGGAAACTGCCCGTGGCCTGCCTCCCAGACCCCCTCTGGGCGCCCCTCCGGTGCTCCCTGCCCGTCACCATGTCCTCGTCGCCCTGCAGCCCACTCAGACATCCGAGGTCGTGACCTCTTAGTACCGTGGCCCTCCAGCACTATCTCCAAACGCTCTTGTCTGGTGTTGCCTGTTTTTGCTTTCTTAATGGTCTCTTTTGATGAGCAGAACTTCTTAATTTCAATGTAGTCACGATTTCTCAGTGTTTTCTTTGGTGGTTAGTGAGTGTATGTCCAGCTGAAGAAGTCCTTGCCAATGTGAGGTCTTGGCCATGGCCTGTGTTACCTTCTGAAAGCGCCATGGCTTGGGCCTCATATTGCTTGTCAGTCCCCTGGAACCATGTGAGCAGAGACGGGGCTCACGTGCCATCCTACAGTCTCTGTGTCACTCATGGAAACACCCCAGCGCTCTGCAGAACCACCTTCCTGGAAGGCAAGGCTCACATTTGTGGGATGTCATTCTGAGCTTTCCAGTCTGTTCCACCGGTGTGTTTTCGTTTAATCCTTGTGCTAACATCACACTGGCTCACTTCCCGCCCTTGGTAATAAATCTTGGTGCCCAGCAGAACAAGTCCTTCCATCTGAAAGAGGGCCTGGCTCTTCCGTTTCCACGAGTTTTAGAATCAGCTTGTCGAGTTTCACACACACGCAAATGTTGGAAGTTTTGTTGGAATCACACTGAATTTATAGATCAATTTTTAGAGAACTGACATCTTTACAATGTTAAAAATTTCAATCCATAAACATGGTATATCCCTCCATTTACTTAGGTCTCCTTTAAATTTCTTGATGCTATTTTTTGTTTTACTATGTGCATTCTTGCACCTTGGGTGCGCCCACAACCATCCCCCTGGGGGCTGAGCACTGGCCCCGGGGCCACGCCCTGTTACGGGGCAGCGCCGTCTCTTCAGTTTCCTTCTCCCCTTTCCGTCCTGACTTTGGTTTGAATCTCAACTAAACAGTTGGAGGATGGGGGAAAATTCTTGTCCTCTCCAGTCCTCAGTTTCCCCACCTGTAAGAAAAGGGTCCTTATGCCTGTGTGGCAGGTGTGGGAAGATTAAATGAGAAAATGCTCTTGGTTTAGAGTCTGGTACACAAGAGGCGCTCAGTCAATATTAGTGAAAACAAAATGAAACCCAACCAAGGAAACAGGCACCTGCAGGACGGACATGAGCTGTCGGCCGTGAACATGAGCTACGTGGAGCCGGCCCCCCGTCCCCTTCCTGGAAGAGGTGGTCCTGGAAGGACAGTGGATTTTCCTATGGGCCAAAGGGGAATGCAGCCCAGGGCCGGAGGCTCCCAGCCTGCACCCCCAGCCCGAGGAAAGTTGAGGGTGTCGCCTGGGGGTGGGAAGGGGTGGCTGGCCTGGTGCGGTGCATTCTGACCTCATCGCCCCAGCTCAGCCACGTGTCGAGGTCACCGTGTGCCACCCCAGCTCCCACCCAGCCCCTCGTCCTCTGGGAGGGTAAGCTGGGCTCCACCCAGGGTTGCAGAAGCGACAGGCGGACGGAGTCACAGACTGTTCTGGACATTCACAGCAGGTCCTAGATGACGTCCACATCTAACTGCAGAGAAGGCCCCAGAAACTCTGGCCTGGGCTCACGCCACGCTCCAACATGCCAGGGAACTGTACAAGCCACACCTTAAAATCATAGTGCTCATGATGTTTCTGAAATGACAGAGGGTATTTTAAAGCAGGAAAAATAGTAACAAGCATGTAGGTGAGAGTTGAACTTGACGACCCTGGAGCTGGAGTTATGAGTCCTGTTGGTTTCCCTGACACTGTGACCAGGAGCTGAACCCCAGGTGGGTGGTCCCCTGCCTCCCAGAGGGAGTAGCAGGCCCCGAGGACAGGGGCTCTTCCTATGGCAAGTATTACCTGCGCTCTCGCTGGCCCGCTGCCCCCAGGGAGCCGGGTCCTTCACTGTCACTGTCCTAGCTGTCTTCTTGTCTGTGCCCGGTTTCCTGCACAGAACGTTCTAGTTCTTCTCAGGGCTCCCTGGGTCCAGGCATTCCACAGTGTCTGGATGTGGTTGAGGAATCTCTTCTCCAGAACCGGAGTCTCTCAGTGTGGGTCAGACACGAGGGTTCTCTGGGGCAGTCGCTTTGTTCTCTAGATGAGGAAATCAAGACTTGGGGACGGTGCGACTGCATGAAATGGCACAGCCACTTGTGTCGACGCTGGCAACAGAAACTTCCGTTCTGAGGGATGCAAGTCGTAGGAAAAGGGGCTTCCCACACAGGCCGAGGCGAGGGAGGCTGAGTCTAATCTCTTCTGCATGGGTCGGGCTGACTCAGAACACGGACGCTGAGGAGTTTAGGGGGAACCGTGCAAGTGTGACAGCTGGCCTCGGCGGTCACCCATGTGACATGCCATTGGGCAGTTGGCCAGCACCTCCTGGGCCAGACGGTCTTCTGAAGGCAGGGGTGCAGCCCCGAGTCCACCAGGCGGGTGGCTGCCCTGCGCATCCAGCTTCTCACACGCGAGACACAGAAGAGAGGAGGGAGTTAGAGAAGGTGGTAGAACAAGGCCAGGGGAGAAGGAGCAGCAGGAAGGGGCGCAGTCTGGGGAGCTGCTGTTTCATACATCCTGAGGAGGGACAAGGAGTGGCAGGTACACACCCTTGAAAGCAGAGACCCGTGGTTTTCTGGAAGAACCTGGCCTTGGGCATTTCTCACAGGAGAGGGATCAGCTTCCAGCTGCACCCGGCGTCTGCGAGGAGCTTAGAGAGAGGGGGGCAGGGACCCCAAACACCCCTGGACTCTGCCTGGTGGGGGTCAATGCACCATGGGGAAACAATTCTGTCTTTTGACACATTTACTAAATGAAACACCGTTTCATTTGCTCAGCAGATGCCCACATCCTGGAGATGGTGTTGGAGGAGCCGGAGAAGCAACTTCCTTCTGAAACGTCCAGACTCAGGTCTGACCTTCGGAGCCAGGGAACAACATCACACAGCTGCTCAGGTCAGTGGATGCTGAGGGACCACGGAATCCAGAAAGGATGGCACCAGTGTCCCGCTGGGGTTCTGGGAACTCTGTGCCTCCTGCAGCCCCGTCCTTCTCACTCGGGGATTCTCAGAGCCCCAGGGTCTTCTGGCTGCTCTGTGACAAAGACTGTCCTTGAGCAAACTTGAGACAGGCTCCTCCAGACCCTCTTTCTATCTAGGCCTCCACCTTGCCTGCCCTGTCATTAGCCCATCTAGCCGAAAATTTTACCAAGTCAGTTCAGGGAGTCAGTTTAGGGAGAGCCCCCATCTCTGGGATCTGCTCACACTCCTTGTCCCGGACCCGGGACGTCAGATGGCCACCACTGCCCCCAGCCTGGATTTCTCCTTAGTGGTTTTTCACCCACCCGCCGACTCCTCCCTCTGCTCGTTGCTGTAACCCCCGCTGCCCCCTGGCCGTCTGTGCTGCATCGGGAGTGGGCCCATCTCCCGCCCGTGTTGCCACCGTCCTGAAGGAAGTCTTCCTTACTGTCTCCTCCTCTAGCTGGGTTTACCTGAGGCCGTGTGAGGGCTAAGCTGCACCCCGGGATGGAGGCCAGGCTCAGGGCTCCCCTCCCCAGACCCCCTCCCTGCCTGGAAGACCCTGAGGACCCTGGTTCTCCAGGGCATCAGTGCACACAGTCAGCTTCCGATAAATTAGATGTTAAAGGTTTAAGATGCGAGCTCTTTTTAGGGATGCTAACACTTAACACAGGATTCTGGAAGACTCCCAAAACTTCAAGACTCAAAATTTGTAAATGCTTCCTACTGGAAAATTTTAAACACATGCGAAAACAGACCATAGGGTAAAACTAACCCTCATTCTATTCAACTACAGTCAACTCATGGCCCACCATGTTTCATCTACACCCTCACTGCTTCTCCTGTTCCAGAAATCTCTCTCTCTCCATCATCTTCATCTCCATCTCTATCATCTCTGTCTCCATCTAGCTATATCTATATGGATAGATAGATTTCTATATAGATAGATTAGATATAATATATAGATCTGTATCTACATACAGATGGGTAGAGATACAAATATGCATAGATAGAGACAGATGGAGATACGTCTGGAACAGAAGTGGTGAGGGTGTCAATGAAACAAGATGGGCCATGAGATGTATGTCTCTCCTGAATATCTATGTATATCCATAGATAGATATCGATATAGATATAAAAGTGAAATTCATATCCTGTGAAACTTATAGTCTCAAATGTGCCCTCTGGTGTATTGGACAAATGCAGACACCTGTGTAAGCCAACCCCTGTCGAGATGTGGACAATCACCACCACCCCAAAAACTTCCCTCACGCCCCTCCCCAGTCAGGCCCCTTCCCCAGCCCCTCGGAAGGAATCACGGTTATGGTTCTTTCCATTGCACATTAGTTTTGCCTGTTCTAGAGTTTCATACAAATAGAATCATACACTCTGTATTCTTTTGTGAAAGGGTTCTTTAACTCAGTACGTTGATTTTGCAATTCATGCCTGTTTGTTCTGTTGGGTTACTGAGTGGTATTGCATTTTGGGGAATATACCACAATTAGTTTATCATTTACCGGTTGAGGGCACCTGGGCTGCTTCCAGATTTGGACTACTGTGAATGAAGCTGCTATGAACTCTGTGTGAGTGTGCATGTGTGCTTTCACTTCTCTTACGTAAATACCTAGAATTGGAATTGCTCAATCAGAGGATAGGTAACGTTTAGTTGTGTAAGAAACTGCCAGAACCTCTTCAAAGAGAAATGTGCCATTTCATGTTCTTGCTAACAGCGCGTGAGAATTCTCGTTACTCAGATGTTTGCAGCTGTCACTCTTTCACACTGTGGCTCTGCTACTGGGTGTGTGCTGGTGCCTCAATGTGGCTTAAATTTGCATTTTTCCGATGGCTAATGAAGCTGAGCAATTTTTCGTGTGCTTATTGGCCATGTGTGTACGTTCCTTTGTGAAGAGTCTGTTCAAATCCTTTGCCCACTTAAAGAAATTTGGTGGTTTGCCTTTTTACGACTGAGCTGCAGAAGTTCTCTGCGTGCTCTTGCTTCCAGTCCTTTGACAGGTATCGTTGATCCTCGTCATTCCTGGATTCCTTATTTAAAAATTCATCTGCTGCTACAATGTATTTGTCAGTTGATTCCCACGGCATTTTCATGGACGTGCACAGAGCCGGGGAGGTCTGAGTCACCGACTCGCATGTCCCCAGCTGAGCTGGAACAAGCTGGCCTCTGCCTTCTTCTTTCAGCTCATACTGAAAACAAGTGTCCTTTTCATGGTCTATTTAGTGCCAGGTTTTTTGCATTTTTGTACTTTTTGTGGGTGATTTTGCTGTTTAAAATGCCGTCGGTGATGGTGCTGAATGCTGTCTCTGTTCCTGAGGGCGAGAAGGCTGTGATGGCTCATGGAGAGAACACGTGTGTTAGATGGGCTTTGTCCAGGGTGAGTCAAGCGCTGTTGGCCGTGAGCTCAGTGTGCGTGAATCAACAATGCACGTTAAATAAGGTGTCTGTGAACAGAAACACACATGAAACAAGGTCATGCGTGGATCGGCTGATGAAAATGCTGTGACCAGGGGCTCATGGGGACCTAACCGTGTATTCTGTTGGGAGCGGTGGTTCTGTCTTCGCGAACTCAGTGTTCACGGTGACTTTACAGAACACGACCACTGCTAATACCGAGACCCCACTGTGCACGTTTTGCACGTCTCCTCCCAGTCTGTGGCTCCCTCTTCCTTTTCTTACTGACGTCTCCTGACGAACGCTAGTCTCACATTTTGAGGGAGGTTAATTCACCAACGTTTTCCTTGGTGGTTTGCTTTGTGTGCCCTAAGAAGCCTTTGTCTACTCCCGCATCGTGAAGACATTCTACGTTCTCTCCCCAGAAGCCTTCCAGTGTTACTTTTTTGGTGTCTACAATCTCTCCCACACTTATCACTGCACGTGTGAGGCAGGGGTCAGAGTTCCTTTTTTCCTGTGGATTTCCATTCACGTTGAAGCAGATCCTGGCCGTCCTATCTTCCCCCCTGATCACACTTCAGTGTGTGCCTCTAACATATGAGGACGTGAGACTCAGGTGAATGCAGCGCCGATTTACAGGCCCCTGTGACGGCGGCCTGCCCTCGGCTCCGGGCTCTAGTGTCAACAGTCACGTCCGTTCCCCGTGCAGGCACTGGCAAGGATTGGACCAAGTCCTTCGAACCACGGGCAGCTCAGCTGGTTTTCTCTACTTGAGTCTGCCATCCCCGGCCCCTCCCTGTCCTTGGAGTAAATGCCACATGAAGGGACACTGGACAGTCAAACATTTAACCCGCTTACTCTGAGCTGGAATTGAGGAACGTCCTGTTTGCCAGTTGTTAACACTTCCGATGCTTCCCCATGTTTGAGTCCGGAGGTAAACGCATTCATTTACTCCATAAATACTCATCTATCTCCCACTGTGAGCCAGGGTTCTGGGTGTTGTCCAAGACAGGTTAAACACTCGTCTTGTGGCCGTCCCGGGGCTTCCATCCTTGTGGGGCAAGGAAACACTAGGCAATGGGTGACACAATTCGCTAAGTTACGGTGGCGACGAGCACTTTGAAGGAGAAGTCCAGGAGATGTGGGATTGCCCTGTGAAGGGGCTTCGACCTCCTCTGGGGAGACAGGCGCATCTCTGAGGCAGGGATACCACCGCCAAATTCTAACAGGAGAAGAGGAATTAGCTAGAGGGGACGGGGCGAGCACAGCATGTGCAAAGGCCCTGAGGTGGGAAGGGACTCAGGACATAAGGATTGGAAGGGCGGTGAGTATAGAGATCACTGAGGGAGGTGAGACTGGGGAGGCTGGAGGGGTCTTGAGGGTCAATTAAAGGTTTTGCTTTATCTTTGGATGCAGAACCATCCAGCAGAACTTTCTGTAAAGCTCTAAACCTGTAGTGTCCCATATGGTAGCCATCAGCCACGGGTAGCTATTGAGCCCTTGGTATGTGGCTAGTGTGACTGAGGAGCTGAGTTTTTAATTTTAATTAAGTAAAATTTAAGTAGCGCATATGACTTTGGCTGCCAAACTGGGCCATGTTCCTTTTGAGCAATGGCAAGCCGTCAAGAATTCAAGGGAGGAAGATGACACAAGCAGATCTGCGTCTGTGATTTGTCCTTTGTCACTCTGGCTTCCGTGTGAGCAGTGTAAGGGCCACAAGGATGGAAGTTGCCCCACAAGACGAGTGTTTAACCAGCGAGAACGTCCCCACCGTCGTCCAGGGGACGGGGAATGGTGCCCTGGCCTCAGGGGTGCAGCACGCTGGAGAGAAACGGACAGATTCCGCAACGTCTGGGGGTGGAGTGGACACAGCCCGCTGGCTAGGTGGCGGGGGAGGGCTGGCCCGGCTCCCGGCCAGGCTGCCGACCACGGGGAGGACCAGGCAGGGAATCGCTGCCCCCCGCAGAGTGGGCCCTCAGGGTTGGTCCAGGCGTGCAGCGTGGGGTCCACGGGAATGCTGGCTGCCGGAGTCTCTAAGGAAGCTGAGCGGAGGCTCCAGTGTGCTGTATCAGTGTACGGACGTCACGAGCACTAAGAAAAGGCCCCATAAAATGCAAACTTTCTTCTCTCCCCGGACTCCTGCACGCGCTGCCAATGTGCTCACGCCCGTCACCCTCGCTCACAGCTGTCACCAGGGGTGTGAGTCCCATTTGATGCTCTTAAAAAACAAAACAAAATAACACTGACCAGCTAACAGGCACATTTCACCTGTTGAGAGAGTCCGAGCCGGCGTCCTGTTAGCGGTTTCCCGGTGCTCTGGGTGTGGCTCTGTCAGACTTTGTCTGGCTCCCTCTCCATTGGGGGGCCCTTGACTCTCTTCCAACTTCACATTCTCACACTTGGCCAGGCCACGGTTGGCAGGGCCGCTCGCAAGCCTGTTATCTAGAACCGTGGAAATCATTCACAGTTTTTGACCCAGTAATGTGGTGCCTGGGAAATTATCCCAAGGAAACAACTGAAAGAAAAAATAAGGTCAGGAAGACTCTTATTGTGGCGTTATCTACAATAGGGGAAAATTCCAAATGGCCGGCAAGGTCACCAATGGGGGCCAGCCCAAGTATACTGGAGAAGAGGGCAAAGAGGGTAGTTTTGAAGGTGACGCAATGACGTGGCAGACGCCCTCCCATTTCACGTGAAATAACAAGCACACTGCGACTGTGAGTCCGAGAACGGACCAGGAAAACACCTGTGGTGCCCAGATGGGAATATGAGCACTTTAATCTTTTCTTTGAAAAGCTTGATTTTAACGACATTTAGCTGGCTCTTGCAATATGTAGAATTCATGAAAATGATCGTAAACAGCATTTTGCAAATTGTTTAACGTGCGGGCAGTTATTTCTCTTGGGTCCATTTGCGCTGATCACAGTTTTCACACCAAAATTAATTTGAAGCATTTTCTGTTGAGTTTTGTGTGTGCGTGATTGTATTTGTATTAAACTCTTACAAATATATCAAAACTGGTATATGTAACTCATCATCATTTTTGGGAGGAATAAAATTAAATGAGAAACAACATCTAGCAAAAAAAAAAAAAGAGAAAAGTGCATGGAGCCATTATTGCACACATCCCACTATTTCACGTCAGATGCACGGCTGACCCGGAACATCCCCGATGTGGAGACAAGGCGGGCGGTTTATTGTTCTTGTGTGTTTTGTGTGAGTCAGGCCCATTTGGATGCAGGTGTCGGAGCCCCGAGGCATGAGTGTTTGGGGTTGCTGTCCCCATAAACAAACACTGGGAGGAAAGGGCACCAGAGCGGCCAGGGGCCAACTCCCAGGCTGGCACCGTCTGCCCACCGGCAGCTTTCTGCCGAATCTCGTGGTCTCTATTTCCTCCCTTCTGCGTCAGAGGAGGTTTCCCCAGGTGTGGGAGCCCTGGCCTGCAGGAGCTCTGGGGAAAGACTCCGCCTTGTTCCAGGCTGAAGTCCCCAAGGGAAAGGGCTGAGGACAGGAGGCTGTCCTGGGTCTAGAGCCACCTGGGGAGTGGGGAGGAGCAGATCTCAACTGGGGACAGCTGGGGTCCAATCCCGCTGGGACCCTCTGAGAGCCTGCGGACCACGCCTCCAGATGTCTGTCCTCTAACTCCTGGCTGCCACTGAGGAAGGCGGCTCCAGGGGGCACTGCTGGCACCCCTGGGGATGTTCTTTCCAGGCCAGAGAGAGCTCCAGGAGGGAGGGTGTCCGGGGCAGGCCCGGGGTGCAGGCGTGGCCCCAAGACCCTCTAATCAGGGGCAGATTAACACGCAAGCCCCTCAGTGTGTGCAGATGCTCTTCAGGAAGACGCCAGGCAGCAGTGGATCTCACAGTTTCATTCATTCATTCCATCATTCATTCATTCACTTATTTACACCCAGGCAATGTTTGTTGCTTAAAAAATGGTAACATTATTAAGGCATAACATTCACACAGCAAACTGCATGTATTTAAAATGTTCCTCTGGGTGAGTTCTGACAGACGTGTACATGTGACACTGGTAGACGGACAATTGGGTTGTTTCCATGCTTTTGATGTTTGTAAATAAACGCTTCTAAAAGTGGACAGTATAATTTTATAAAAAACAGACGTCTATTGTTTTCTGGTGAAAGTAAATTACACATGTTGTAGTATACAGGAAAAACAGAGAAAAGTATAAAAAGCAAAAAATTCTTTATAGTCTCACAACTCAATTTCAACCACCAGAATTTTTTGCTGAATTTCTTCCCAAACTGTTCAATGCACGTGTATGTATGTATTTATGTCTACGAAATTGTCAAAACCAGTGCCATCTTACAAGTGTGATTTGATTCCTGCCTTGCGTGATGAACATGAGTGTGCTAGTCTGGGTTTCCCAGAGAAGTGCAGCATACAAATACGGTTTAATTTAAGGAACTGGCTCACTTGGTCCTGGAGGCTGAGAAGTCCTGCGGTCTGTTCTTTGCAGGCTGGAGACCCAGGAGTGCAGCTGGCCCAAGTCCCAGCCCGAGTCCAAAGGGAGGAGAAGGCCGACGTCCCAGCTCGAAGACAGTCGGGCACAGAGCGAATTCTCCCTCCTCAGCCCTTCGGTTCCATTCAGGCCTCAGTGGGTCCGAAGATACCCACCGATGCTGGGGAGGGCTTTACTCCGTCTGCAAGGCCAAATGCTAATCTCACCCAGAAACACCCTCATGGACATAGCCAGGATCATGTTTAGCTGAATCTCTGGGCGCCCCTGGCCAGAGATGGACACATAAATTTGTGTCACGCCCGGAGTCTTCCCAGCGATTGGACTTTTGAGGAAAAGTTTCCAGCAGTCACGTTTTTCACCGTGCTGTTGCTCTTGACGGCCCAAAGGACTCTTCAGTGCCTGGGACCCTCACGGTTTCAAAAACGTTATTCAGAAATATTCTAATTTTGTGCCGTATGAGGTGCTTCCAAATCTGTAACTAACTAATCAAGCTCCGTCACTCAGGGGACATTTTTTGCGCCTTGCCCTCTCTGATCGGGGTTGGGCTGGATGCAGGGACGCATGGCTGGGGTCGGAGATTCAGGGATTCAAGGCCCATCTCCAGTGGCCAGGCCTGGACTGGCCCCGTCCAGAGTTGCTCCTTCCCCGCTCCGCCCAGTTAACTCTTCTCCGTAGGCATGCCGCCTGCTCCTGTCCCTGGGTCCTCTGGCCTCCTCCCTTCCTGATGCAATTCCTGATGCACCCGGGGCCTCCGAGGCCCTTCCGTCCATCAGCGTCCCATGCTGACCTGCCGTGACAGCTCTTGTCCTTCCAACATTGTGGACTCTGGAGAATTAGCGAGCAACCTGTAAAGAGCTCCGAGGGCCGGATTTGGGCTGGACTTGGGGGTCGTGCTTACGAAATTCCTTAAGGTCACAGTTATCAATTTCGTAAACTGTCTTTTCCACTTCACTAAATTCTATTTTGCTCCCTTGAAAGGCGGCCGGGCTAAGGATTAACCACATTGTGGTTGGTTTGCAATATTTAAATTCCAGACTGACTGACTCACATGTTTCACAGCCTCCTCCAGGACGGTTTCTTTCCACTGTAGTCGCTCGTGCAGGTGATGGATGGCCCTTGAACTATTTAAAAAGAATCAAAGTATTAATTATAAATTTAAACAGAACAGTCAGAAAATCTCTCTGATCCAATCATCTCATTTATTGCCTCCTGTTTTACCTTATTCACAGGCTTGCTTGCCTTTTTTTTTTTTGGTGAGGAAGATTGTCGCTGAGCTAACATCTGTGCTGACCATCCTCTGTTTTATGTGGGATGCTGCCACAGCGTGGCTTGATGAGTGGTGCTAGGTCCACATCTGGGATCTGAACCTGTGACCCCTGGGCCACTGAAGTGGAGTGTGCGAACTTAACCACTATGCCACTGGGCCAGTCCCTTGCTTGCCTTTCTTGTAATGTATGTTATTAGATTGTTGTTTTTCCAAAAAAATGAATAATTGACTTATCAGCAGGATATGCATTTGTTGTCTGGTTTGTTTTCTTCTGACGCTCTTCGGTTCTGATTCAACATGTGTCAGTGACACCACATCTCGATGCAGAAAGCCACGTTAGGAGCAAGCACCGAAGACGAGAAAAGTGGCAGTCGGAGCATCAGTGTGACAGGGTGGCGAACCCGAAAGGCAGGACCACCACCACGCCCCCCAGCACACCCGTGCTCGCTCATTCTCTCCTTCATACACACGTGTGCCCGTGCACGTACATGCCTTGAATGGGCCGTTCTGGTGCTGTTGTCCCAAGGCCTGAGGACTGGAAAAGGGGCAGCCTTTCCACCGTGAACATCAGACTCAACACCAGGTCACGGTGTGCACCACCCAGGCTATAGGTCGTGCACTGAATGACCTGCCCAATGTCAGGGACCTGGGCTGTCACTTTCATCTTCTGAGTCCAGCACCTGAAACAGGCAGGGGACATGGGAGGGGCTCAAGAATAGTATTAGATAGGAGATTCCAATATCTGAAAAATAGGTCGTTTGTCCACAAAATCATTCATATGGTTCACCCTAAACTTTGTTGACCTGGAGTAAAGGAACGAGCACATTATCAGTCTTTGATCTTAGTCTGTGTAGGCCCACTCTCAAAGTGCATCCTTCTGGGGTTTTGCGTCTCTGATGCTGAGGACCAGCCCCAGAACTGAGGAGAATGTCCCAGGAAAACGGCCAGCCCGGGAGAGGCTCCTGCAGAGTTGCCCAGGCTGCTCCGGGTGGCCCAGGCCCTGCCCTGTGTGCTGGCGGTCCCCATACACTCTCATCTTTGCCAGGTGCTGGGACTCCGCCTCCCAGGCGTCTGCTGGGGGTTGATCACACAGGGAGGACCGGGGTCCTCTGTGAAGCACTGTGTCTCTGAGGCCGAGGGAAGAGAAAGAGGCGGTGGGCCAAATGCTGACAGCAGGGCCACTCACAGCAGACAAAGAAAGGACTTCTCATCTCTCCCTTTGGTGCTGGTGGCCAGAGGGAGCTCTCAGTGGCGGCAGGGGCAGCCGCCAGCCCTCCTCTGGTGGATGGTTGTTCTGAGCCCATCATGGCTGAGCGACACAGGCGGAACCATGAGACTCTTTCGGCCACGGCTTTCTGCTCCGTGGAGTTGCACCGGGCAATCAGCCTGGAGCCCGCTGCCCTTGCCGTGTTGGGGGCTGGGGCAGAGCTGTGCACAGGAGGACACAGCATGTAGGGGTTAGATGAGAATGCTGGTGAAAATCGGAAACTAACCCTCCCATCGCTGAGACCAGAGCCCTGCAAAACAGCGCTAATTCCACCTCAGCCCACGGGAGGTTGGCAGGTGGACCACCTGGCTGGAGAACAGTGTGCCAGGCTGCTGAGAGTACCTGTTCCATCCTGCCTGTCTCCCTCCTCCTGAAGACCCAGGTGCTTCATTCTCCTGTGCGATGGTCCCAGACCCGCCTTCAGAGGCTCCTCTATGTCCCACTTGTCAAAGCTTCCCTTTAATGCTCCCTAGAAGAATTTTGAAAAATCAAGTACTTTTATGCGTATTATAAAATTAACAACTAAAATTTTTCATCATAAGCTTAAACAGTTGTAAAGAATGTAGTTTCCAGTGTATACTAAATATTAACATCTTACAATTTGATTCTCAACATCATCCATTTAAAAATCCATAAACTTAATAGTTAGAAATTTTACATCATTTAATATTTTTCAGATATTTCTATTCTGATTTCCTCACAAAATTGTCTCTTAATGAGTTTTTTTTAATGCTTGGAAGCTGTTTGGGTCCAATCGTGTTCCTCTAAAACAAGTCCTAACCCCTTGTCGCTGTGAATGTGACCTTATCTGGAAAGAGGGTCTTTGCAGAGGCGATCAAGTTAAGGATCTTGAGATGCGGTCATCCTGGACTAGGTGGCTCCCAAGTCCAGTTACTGGCATCCTTGGCAGAGAAATGAAGGGAGATTTGAGAAACACATGGTGCAGGCCCAGGGCAGACCGCCACGTGATGACGGAGGCGGAGTCTGGAGGGATGCGGCCACGAGCCACAGACGCCTGCTGCAGCTTGGTTGCAGACTTGTGGCCTCCAGGACTTTCATAAAGAAATGTCTGTTGTTTTGAGCCGCAAAGTTTGTGGTAATTTGTAAATGTGGCCCTAGGGAACTCATATAGGAGCATATTCTACAATTCAGTATAAATTGAAATAAAATCCGTTGTTATCACAAGCCTCCAAAGTTAAAAAAATATATATTTCTTCTGGATTGGGTTGGTAGTACAAATGTGAAAGCAAAACAGTAAAAGTCTGTTACAAATTTTGATAAATACTTTTAAACACAAAACGTAAAGTCTTATTGGAAATTCATTCCTTTGGAGATGGTTGGGGCTTTTTTTGTTTGATTAGTTCAGGTACCTGTGGAGGCACAGTACTCGCTGGGTAGGGAGCCCTGCTTTGGATCTCTGTCTTTCTCTCTGTCTGTCTCTGTTTCCCTTGAGAAACCTTCCTTAGATTAATAAGGATATATGGATTGATAAATAAATGACAAGCAATAGGATATACTGGAGTGTATGAGGAAGCCATTTGGCGTAAATCTAATTCAGCCTGACCTTGTTTTTCCAAAAGGGCCTGACGTGGCCATTGAGCATGCATTGTATGTCTGCTTTAGGCACTTGCTGTGCCCCAAAGACGGGAACGATGCCCTTCAAGTTAAGTACGTAACTTCCCCAACGTGGTGTTCCTTAGGGATAAGCACCTCCCCCTAAACTAAGGAGGGATTGCTGGCCTGCAGTGCTCACCCTGGGACCACCCACCTGTGACCACAGACCTGCGGCCCGCTGGGTTCATCAGTTGCTGTGTGCATAGCTGTGCCGGCAAGGCAATCTTGTGACTGTTGTAACAGGGACGCTCCAATCAGATGTGACACCTGCTCTTTGATGGTAGGTAACCACTCTGTCCACCCCACTTCTTTGGAGTGCTCCGTTCCTTTGTGGAAGGGCTCTCCCGGGCTACATGGTCCGCAGATCCCGCTCATAACAAACTCATCCCAATTTTGATTTATAGATTGGTTAGGGATTTTTTTCTTTGACAGGATGGAAGCAGCTTTTTTTAAGTCGTTGATTCACTAAGTTGTCAGGACTACTTCTGTGACACAGCAAATATCTGTATAGTAATCTATCATCAAAAAAGGATTTTTTTTGATGAGGAAGATTGGCCTTGAGCTGATATCTGTTGCCCATCTTCCTCCTTTTGCTTGGTGAAGATTGTCCCTGAGCTAACATCTCTGCCCATCTTTCTCTATTTTGTATGTGGGATACCGCCACAGCACGGCTTGATGAGTGGTGTGCAGGTCCGCACCCGGGATCTGAACCTGTGAACCCTGGGCTGCCAAAGCAGAGCACGCAAACTTAACTGCTATACCACTGGGCTGGCCTCCAAAAAATAATTTTAATGATCTACCAACTGGTTACTTCTCAGGCCCACCTTCAAGTTTTCTGAAGTAAAGAATCAGGAAGTGGCTGAATGGCCAAAGAAGGTGCTACCTGACCTTTCTCGTTGCTGTCTTCATGGTACTGTGTTCCTTTCCCGGTTCCAACCCCTCCTCCATCTCTCTCCTCAGCCCTGCCTTGCACTGTGTGTCTAGTAACCCCAGGCCTGCGGTCCAGGGGCGGCCGGCCCTGCTTCGTGTTTCTGTGGACTTTTGACTGGAGCTCATCGGTGGCCTGTCCTGTGATTTTGGATTGTGAGCTCGTGTTTGGTGGGACTTTGCTCTGGGAACTCTCATGCTCCCAGTGCCACCAAGCCAGGGACACATTAGGTTCTTGGCTTGAGCATTCCTGGATCATATACATAGAATAGGTCCAAAGGATCTGCGACCAGAGCTTACAAACTTTCAGGGAAGAATACTTTTCCTCCCCAGAGCTGGGGCCAAGAAAGACGTGTTTTCTTGCTGTCTCCCTTTGCCAGTGGTGGATTTTTCTAGGATCTCCTGTCATTGAGAACACAGCCTTTCTAGGGTCCTGGGCTTTGTAAGGTGGTCCCAGTTCCAATTCTCCCACATCTGTGGGCCAAGCCTGTTCTGTTCCCATGGGGCCACTAACATTCGGGCTTCTCCTGGGCAGCCAGCTCTGCTATTCACATGTTTGTGACATTTTATCTGTCACGTCTAGGAGTCATAGAAATGACATCTCCTTCCTCCCTCCCCTTCTCTCCACCCCCAACTCCTGTACTCTTCCTTCTATAACTCTTCTTTTTCTAGATCCTTCCATGGTGCCATTCAGAATGCACAACCCATGGTAAACAAGCCCCCTTCCATTTCCCTCTCCTCACAGGAGGAAAGGCTCTCAACAGCCCAGATCCTCCTGAAACTGGCTGTCCCCTGACGTTGCTGCCCTCCTGCATCCCTGCCTTACCCTTGGGCACGCCACTGTCCCCTGTCCCCGAGGGCCACTGGGAAGGAACTCTCTCAGCCTCATGAAGAATATCGCTTCCAGGTGATTCGTTCCCCATTCATGGGCCCAAGTGCACCCTGTTAAACCCTCTCCATCTTTCAAAACCACTCTTTATCCCTTCTCAGTGCCACACACCGATTCCCCACACCCCCTTCACCGGCTCAGTCTTCCTTGCCACCTCCGTGTGAAAATGCACGATGGGCCCATCAGTGTCGATGTGAATGGTCCAGCTCCAGGCCTTGACATTCCTTGGCTTCCGTAACTCTCCATGCCTTCCTTCACTCCTTCGCCCCACAATGCCTTGCGCAGCTCCACGCTGGACCACATCACCGACAGCTCGTCGTCTCTGAACCGTGAGTCCAGTGCACCAGGTCTCGTGTTACCTGTTCTTCCAGGGCTCTCATTTCCTTGCATCCACAATGCTGCTACTTGACAGAGTTGAGCCCACTGATCTTGTGGCCCTTCCGGTTTGTCACCCGTCCTCGGTGAGTTTCTTCCCTGCAGAGCTGATGAGTAACTTGAACCACAGTTTGCCAGCACGGTAAAGAAGTGTGTTGCCTTGCCGTTCAACCACAGAAGCTCTGCAATCCTCCCAAACTTGTATCAAATAACCCCACTTCTACTTCCAGAATTAAAATAGTGTGCATCGCTTGATGAAATCTCCAGCTTTAGGGTTTGGGGACCAGTTCATGCTCTTCACTACCATGTGTCCTCAACTCAGACCAGCCATCCATGCCAGTGGCCCTGGCCAGCTCTCCCCCCTGCTCCAGCCAGTTCTTTCTAAACTGTACCATTCTCCTGGAGGGGCCTCCTCTGTTTCTTTACACCTCTCTTGGCTGATGACCTTGCCTTGACTTCCTGTGGCAAATTAGTGCTGGTAAAATTGACTTTCTACTCCCATACTGACCAGCTGGTCTGCCTCTGCGTCTTCGTGTGCCCTCCAGGGCCGCGCTGCCTCCTTGCACTCTGGGCATCTTTTCAAATGCGGATTCTGAGTTGGCAGGTGTGGGGCGGGCATACAGACTCTCCATTCTAACAAGCTCCCAGGTGAGGAGGATGTTGCTGCTGGTTCTAGGACCTCAGGTGAGAGCCAGAGCGTTGTGAACACCTATTTGCTGTTTCCCTAGCATCTACTCACCACTCCCTCCTTGCATGTGATTCTGGGGACGTTGATTCCACCATTGTCTCCCGAAGTACACCTTGCTTCTTGGCAGGTGGAATGGTCAACAGTCCATCTCATGCCAGGGCCACGGTGACTGTTCACAGGGGCACATGGTCCCTGCTCCCCGGTGTGGAGCTCAGGGAGTTTGGGAAATTCTGTGCCACAGACCCGCTTCCTCTGGATGTTTGACGTGAGGTTGCGACTCCTGGAACCATGGCTGCCGTTCTTCGCTCCAGTGGGGCAGCATCCAGAGGAGGAAGGCAACACGTGGGCTGAGGCACAGCCACGGAGGCCACAGCCAGAGGGCAGAGTGCGAGCAGGCCCCCTCCCCTGGGCTCTGTGCCCTCCAGCAGGGTGTACGCCCACCTGCTTTGGGCCTTCTGTTGCGCGTGGCTGAGACATCAAGTGGCACAGGAGACATCTCGCGCCGGTGGTGAAAGAACAGATTGTCAAATAATTCTGAGACAAGCCACCAATACAACACAGTCAGATCTCTGCCTCATGCTACAGAACATTTCTCAACGAGTCATAACTCGTTAGTGATTGAAATCAAGGTCATTCTTCTTCATCTCCGTCAGCTCTCTCATGTTTTTCCAGCTCTCTTTTCTTCTGCTGTGTGGAATGAGGGTCAGGCTGTCTTCCCTGTTTTGGCTGGATTTTCTGCTGGGTCACCTCCGTTAGTCATCCCCAGCTGATGGGAAAGTCAGGCCTGCTGAGAGACGAGAACACAAGGGCTGTGGCCTGGGTGACACCACACTGGCCATCATGAGAAACAGCACTAACGCTCCCCTCTGGTTCTCTCATCAGCCCTGCGTGGCCGGCATTGCACGCGCAGAAATGGAATCTCAGAGACACTAAAGGACATGCTGAGCTCTCTCGGCGGAAACGTGGCAGAGCCAGAATATCGATTCAGGAAGCTCCTCCAAATGCATCCCATTATGGCAGATGATTGATGGTCCCTTCCCCCTTTCTTTGGCAAGAGAAGTGCCCTGTTCCCAAGCAGAGGCAGATACGCTGACCACCCTAATCACAGGGTGAGCACAGGATCCAAGATAGCCCATCAGATTCTTCCTTGGAAATCCGTGTCTTGAGCTGAGAACCCCTGTGGGGAGAGGTTAGAGCTGAGCCATCCTGTAGAATGTTCCAAATAGCTGCTCTATGCGGCCCTTCTGCTGACAACTCCACGCTTCTCGGGCCCGGCTGTCTGGCTTTTCCATGGCTGTGATCTGCCGATGGTCTTCCTGTATTTTTTGCTGGTTTTGAGTTCACCAGATTCAGTTTCTGTTGCTTGCAGCCGAAGTGTCATCCTGACATTCTCTTCCCAGTCAATAGCGTTTTCTCCCAGAGGGAGTATCCAGGAGGCCGCGGCTTGCCAGACGGGATTGAAGGATAAGGCATTAGCTGGGTACACGCCAGCGGGGAGGAGAATTCCAGATAGCGAGAAAAGCACGCCCAGAAGCCCAGCTGCCTTCAGGGAACCGCAGGTGCTCTGGCCTGGGCGTCACATTGTTAGGAGAGTGACTTGCATTAGTCAGGAGTGCGAATCCACCGTGTGAGTTATGGGCCTGGGGTGCAAGACAGGAAACGCCCTGACACAGTGGTGGGGGGGGGAGGATGCACGTGGGCGGGCAAGGCGGGGCTTGCAGGGGATCCCACGGTGGGACCACGAGGGAGGGCCCTGCAGGAAGGCACAGAGCCGGGCCTCTGTGAGGCTTCCGCCACTGTGGGTTTGCCGTGAAGCGCCTGGTGGTCAGCAGTGGCAGAGGGGAGCGAGGGCAAGCTGGAACTTTCCGGCACTGGCACGAATCTGCATCGCAGAGACCTGCAGGGAGTGTGGAAAATACTAGCCGGCAGCCACAGGGCAGCAGGCCCTGGGGACGCCTTTCCCGGCCCGACCTGGTTGCCTGGAGAGCGATCCTGCATCCGCTCGACCAGACGAGCCTCGTGGCAGGTTGCTCAGATGCCAGGCTGAGTGACACAGGGGTGGGGAGGCAGGGCGCCCGTGGCAATGATGCCCATTCCCGCAAAGTGAGGACGGGCAGCAGGGGAGGTTGCTGTGGTCTGAATGTCTGTCCCCCCACCGTCACGTGTTGAAACCTATCCCCCAGGGTGGTGGTGCCAGGAGCAGGGGCCTTTGGGAGGTGACTGGGTCATGAGGGCGGAGCCTCCATGCCAGGATTAGTGTTCTCATAAAGGAGGCACCAGGCAGCTCCCTCCTTCCATCACGTGAGGGCTGGTGGGATGTCAGTTCTCTGCACCCAGAAAGAGGGCTGTCCCAGGACCGCACCCCGCTGGCACCCTCATCCTGGACTTCCAGTCTCCAGAACGGCGAGAAATAAGTTTCTGTTGTTTCAGCCACTCAGTCTGTGATGGGGATTCTGTCAGAGCACCTGAGCTGACTCAGACAAAGGGACGGGAGAGAGGTGGCTGGAGACATGCACAGGACTTGGTGGTCAATTGGAGCTGGTCAGTGAGAAAGATGGGCACTTCTAGAACAATCCCCACGTCTCAGGCTTGGGATCTGGAGGGCTACAAGAGGGCAGTCTCCCTGAGTTGGAAGGATGAAGGAGGCAGTCTTGGAGGTAGAAATGGCACCACCTCCAGGATTCCTGGATGGGATGGACGGAGCTTGTTCAGGAAGACCACGAGGAGGGAGAGGGGTCTCTGCACACCCAGCTCCACGCTGCCCGGGCTGTGGGCTGGTGGCACCACGACAGAGCAGCACATGAGGGACCTACAGACACTCTGGTTATAGGGCGAGTTCCCGGGGCTGGGTGGGTGACTCATCTGTAACCAGGACACGGACGAAGAGATGGGCAAATGTGCATGGAAACCAAGCAGACGGGCTCTGATAGAGGAGCACGGTGTAAAATGGGGGCTGTCCAGACCCGGGGTCAAGGAGGAGTCAGCAGAGGACAGGTTTCCAAATTGCTCCTGGAGATTCAATGGGAACCAGCAAAACCGAAGGTGGCTGAGAAGAAGCATGTGGACAGAGGGGTCAGCACTGCACGGGATGCAGGCCAGGGAGGCACGTGGTGTGCAGGAGAGGACAGCAGTCCAGGTGGCCGAACTGACTGCAAAGGGGGGCTGGCCGCAGGTGGGGCTGGAGAAGTCAGTCTGATTCATGCTGTCTGACCAGCGGCGTGGCAATATGAATCCATGTAGAAACTCTAAATCAAAAATATGTTCTCTTTTACTCTTTCAATAAACTGAATTCTCTATATATTGAGCAGTATATGCATTGCTTATCAATGATGAAATCAGCAGTGCAAATCATTTGACAAAACATTCTAACAACGTTGGAGGCATCTGACAAAGTTTTGAAATCGGTGGCGCCATCTCTGGTTTGCTGTGGCTGTCATCAACCGGGGCCCATGTCTGTGCCTTGACGGAGTGGAGGAGGCTACACCCGGTCTTCTAGACTCCCGTGTACTCTGACAGTCACCTGGGGGCCCACACGGAGGGTCACTCACGGAGAATCTCCTGACACCCACGGCATTGATCGCGGGAAAGAACCTGGCTCAGATTCCGCAGAACTAACCACGGTGACACTCCGCAAGGCTCAGCTCTTATAGAATTGTCCAGAGGTGACCAACTAGGTCAACAACAATGACCTTGGAGTGAAAGGTTTATTTGGTCGTCTTCATTCTATCAATTCTCCTTTACCTTCAATCCACGGTCGGTCATTTGGCCAACTTTCGTGACTCAGTAGCTTGAAAGAACTTCCAGGTCAATGCATTTTTCATTTTTGTTATCACACAACACATTCCATATAACGGATTCAGACGGCCTAATAGTTGCCCTCCTGGAAATGAGATTTCATTCTTTTTTTTCTTTTTTTTCTTTTGAGGAAGATTAGCCCTGAGCTAACTACTGCCAATCCTCCTCTTTTTTTTTTTTTTTAAAGATTTTATTTTTTCCTTTTTCTCCCCAAAGCCCCCTGGTACATAGTTGTGTATTCTTTGTTGTGGGTTCTTCTAGTTGTGGCATGTGGGACGCTGCCTCAGCGTGGTTTGATGAGCAGTGCCATGTCCGCGCCCAGGATTCGAACCAACGAAACACTGGGCTGCCTGCAGCGGAGCGCGCGAACTTAACCACTCGGCCACGGGGCCAGCCCCCCAATCCTCCTCTTTTTGCTGAGGAAGCCTGGCCCTGAGTGAACATCCATGCCCATCTTCCTCTACTTTATACATGGGATGCCTACCACAGCATAGCTTGCCAAGCAGTGCCATGTCCACACCCGGGATCTGACTCAGCGAACCCCAGGCCACTGAAGTGGAATGTGCGCACTTAACCGCTGTGCCACCGGGCTGGCCCCTATTCTGCTTTGTTTTGGTGGGAATGTCGTGGCCCCTCAGTGCTTGCTCGATCCTGCCTTATCTTGATGAAGACATCTTATTTTATGTGCTCATCACGCTGATCATTCCTCAGGTTAGTCCATTCGCTTTAACAGTTGGAATTTTCTCCCAGTAAAGTCAAGTTCCTAGAACAGTCTCCACGTTGAACGTTTGATGGCCGCCGCTTCCCAGTTTACTGGAGCGGATCCCCGGCGAGCCAGGAGCTGCCAGGCTGGCCTTGCACCTCGGCCCACGGGCCCAGTATGCTTCTGCACTTTTCGTTATTTTAATTCCCTTTTCTACACACGTTGTTTCATCCTCTCTGAAGTTCACTTGGTATATGGTAGCAAATATAAAGTTTATTGAGCATAGATAAAGTGAGTTAGCTGATTTATAGTTTTTATTACATTTTTCAGAGATAAATGAGCACAGCGTTGTGGCTGCTGCTGTGTTAAACCATCCTAATATTTCCCAACTCCTGGCCAGAACTCCTCATTTTCGCTGCCTTCTTACACGGCACCGCCTCGACAGAACCCGGTGAGGCACCAATCTGAGTTCTCTGGCTGAGACCGTGTTTTATGAGCACTGACAATAAAGCCTGATAAATTGTTTCAGATATCTTCGAGCACCTCAAAACCATGAATTTACCATGAAAAACTTGGATTTTTTACATTTTAAGTAAATTATTAAAGTAACTTTTGTGTCAAAAGGTGGAAGCTTCATTGGTTAAGATCGAAATTTTATTGTCTTGATTTATATATTTTCCCCAAAATTGTTTTCTTATTTCAGTTAGATATATATTTTGCAACAAATCGATTCTATAAATTTAGATTGCAGTCATGTGTCCACATCAATATTATCTTTTAAGTTCTATTAAAAGTATCCTGTCTGAATATGCCAAATTATTTTTTAACTATACAGTCAAACTTTTAAATTGTGAGGGTGTTTTTAAAATGTCAATTAGATTTATTAATAGAATTTGTGAGCTTTTCCCCACATGCTTTATTGTGTGTGACTTATTCACAATGTTATTACATGTGTTCTCACTGACAGTTACAAATTCTTTGTGTGAGCTGGAACGTTCTCACTGCCAATTCTAATAAAACAAGTATTACCGCTTCCCACTTTGAACCATACGACTCTTGAGTAACATTTACATCCAACAACTGTATCACTAACAACAAAAGTAAGCCACTTGTTTTTTTGAAATTAGCAAGTTGTATCTTTTCATTTCAGGAAAAACAAATGATTTCATGGGCAATGTATTGCAAGTTATCCAAAGTATGAAAACAAAAGGATGGATTTACTTTTACTTTTGTTTTTTCCCCGAAGCGATGAAAGACTGTAAAGGGATGGACGGAAGGCATAACCCAGAAGGACAAAGAGAACAGCAGGGAAATGGCAGTAGGACATCTTGAGTGCTGGAGATAAGATGCACAAGGGACAGCTGAAGTGCAGAGAAGCTGAAGTCTCACCCAGCGATACGGAGCTGAGAAGCAAGTCTACTCATACGTCAGACAGCAGAAAGGACGAGGATGCAGAAAGGACAAGGATGCAGAACAGATGAGGATGCAGAAAGGGGAGGATGCAGAAAAGACTAGGGATCATGGGCACCAGACGCCCCTGACGGTGAGGAGAGTAATGCAGCAGGAAGCAGGATTGTTGGAAAGTTTGTGTGGGGTGCCCTTGAAACCCCCAAGTCCCTCCCCCCGCCACACTGCTCCTTGACCACCCTTCCCGGCCCTGGAAACGTCTGGAAGTTTGCTGCCTGCAGAGGACCAGGTGAGCGAGTCTGCACCAGGGATGCAGGCATCACTGAGGGGAGTTGATACTGGAAGAGCACCTGCCCTCTTTCTTCACATGCCTCTAAGAACACTGGTGGCGAGGGTCATCCTCTCCAGGCGGGAGACCCGATGGCCTTCTCCAGAGAAACTCGCCAGCCCGAGAGCAAAGACGGTTCTTGGTGAAACAGCTCAGGTAGCTGAAAATCCCCCTGCTGGGAAGCCCACCAGCCGAGCAGCTTTCCTGGCCTTCACTCTTTCCAGTCAGCGTTTCATACCCTGTTCTAAGATCAGACAGCCACGATTCAGACATTCACAGGAAGCTTCCAATGAAAGAAACAGAAACCAAGGCAAATAGAAAAAAAAAGAAATTGAGAGAAAAGAGATAATGTAAAAATAAAAGGAAAAGTTCCTAGAAACTATGGTTTGTAGTCTCAGAGAAATAAAGGAAGATATTGCATATAAGAAATAAAGGCAGAGAGAAACAAAATAGGACTATTCATAGAATGAAGATGGGCCTCGGAAACTAAAAAAGTGAGAGCTCAGAAAAGTTTTAGTGGAGGTAATGGAAGGAGACTGGAGGGTGCCTCCAAGTAAGGAGACTTTGAAGGAAAATAGCAGAGAAGAGCAAAGAGCACGAGAGGAGCAATCTGGACTCCAGACGTGTGAACAAAGGATCCTCGTAGTAGAGATGAGAGAAGAGAGAAGAGGAGGAGATTATACAAGAAAACATTAAAGCATTTCTAGAACAGAAGGACTTGCGTTTCCAGTTGAAAGACCCTGAGTGCCCTGCAAAATGGAAGGAAAAAGACCGTCTCGTCCCCAACGCACAAAACTTGGAATGTAAAAACACTGAGATCAAGAACCGCTTGACATCCCACCATGCGGAAAGAAGGGACCTAAGCTGAACAATGTGGGGGCTAACAGGAGGTGAAGGAACTGCTCCCCAAGACCACAGGGAGACCACGTCCACTGAGACCCAGAAGGGCAAGCAGTCAGGGGCAGGGCAGGAAACGGATGTCTCAGTCCTGTGAGTTCCTGAGGAGCTTACTCTGCAGATAGCCTTTCTCAGGAAGCTACTACAGGATATGCTCCAGCAAAATAAGGGAATAAATCAAGAAAGAGAACAACACGAGGGCCATGTAGTAACAGAGAGGTAAAAGAGTCTCCACGATGACCTGTCACCTGAGGTCCCTGATGTTCCCCTGGGCAGAGCCTGCAGCGCACCTGCCAGAGGGAACAGCTGGAGGAGGGTTCCAGAAGGACTCTCTCCAAGAAAAAAAATGCAGTTGACAGAATATGTGAAGTTTCTGAATGGACTGAGAGGAGAGTCAAAGTTCTGGTGAAGTGTTTTGGAATGAATTTATTTTTTAATTTTATTTTTTGCTTATTATTTTTTTTAGGAAGATTAGCCCTGAGCTAACATCTGCTGCCAACTCTCCTCTTTTTGCTGAGGAAGACTGGCCCTCAGCTAACATCTGTGCCCATCTTCCTCTGCTTTATATGTAGGACGCCTGCCACAGCATGGCTTGTCAAGCAGTGCCATGTCCGCACCAGGGATCTGAACCAGTGAACCCTGGGCTGCAGAAGTGGAACGTGCGAACTTAACCGCTGCACCACCGGGCCAGCCCCTGGAAGGGATTTGTAATAGGGGCAAAAAAATTGATAACCTGCCATACCTTATAATGAAATATAATATCTTTTTCTGGTATGAAATAACTTGTAATTTCAGGAAAAATAAATGGCTTATTTTTGTTCTTAGTGACAAATGTTGGATACAAACATTACTTGAAAATTGTAAGTATCATCAAACACGTTTTGTCAGAATGGGGAATAATGTCCTGACAAGTTCATGGTTCACATAAAGAAAATTTGTACTCTTCAATGGGAGAATACAAAATAACGTTATGAACCAGTTACATATAACAAAGCATTTGACATATACTCTTGGCGACAAAACTTTGGGAAGGTGATTGATAATGAAATGAAAAAATTTAGCGAATACGATCAGAATCTGTAAGATTTTTTACTGCACAGTTAAAAATAATCGAACATTTTCAGATGATATACTTAATAGAACTTTAAAAACAATATTGATATGGGCATGCCACCACAATCTAAATTTATGGAATCCACTTGTTGCAAAATACCTATCTGACTGAAATGAGAAAATAATTTAGGGGAAAATTTATTAATTAAGGCAACAAAATTTTGGTCATTACCGACAAGACACTTGGTTTCACAGCTGAGGTACATTGTATCAGCCTGCTCCTGCGGCCGCAGCAGACCACCACAGGCGGGCGGCTGGAAGAGCAGACGCATGTTTCTCACCGGCCCCGGGGCTGGCGGCCGCCATCCAGGTGCCGGCAGCATCAGGTCTGGCACGAGCCCCTCCCGGGCTGCGGACGTCCCCCTTCTCGCTGAGTCCTCACACGGATGAGAGAGAGCAAGCTGTCTCACATCTCCTCCTATAAGGGCGTTAATCCCATCGGGGCCCATGCTCATGCCCTGGTCTAACCCTACTCGCTTCCCAAAGGCCCGACCTCCAAACACGGTCCCACCGGGGTTCAGGGCTCCAATGTGAGAGTTTCGGAGGGACACGGTTCAGTCCACAGCACGCGACGAGCCTGTGGAAAGGAGGTGATTCCATGGCTGGAGCCGGGGCACCATCTCTCTGGAGAGCAGCTCCTCACATCTGTGGGGCTGAACCGGCACTCGCCGCGTCCTGGCAAGTCTGCTCGCGGGTGTGTGCACGTGCGCACCAGGAGGCGTGAGAAGAGCGCCCAGTGGTGCTGTCTGTAATTGTAAAAACGTGGGCAACGAAAATGCCTCGTCCACAGGAGAAAGAACGAGCTGGGGAAACGCCACGTGCAGTTACGTGAATGTATCTACAAACGGTAGCTTTCTGCACAAGAAGGCAAACTGTGAAAAGATGCATTCCGAACGACGCCAAGTATGCAGAGTAAAAAAAGAAAAAAGAAGCAGTATAAGGTGGGCTGTTGTTACACACATATGAAGTGTCTGGATTAACTTCAATCGCATGAACAAGTTCCGAAAACAATACTGTAATGATTCTGACTGAGGTTCCGTGAAACATAGAGATAAACTGAAGAGAAGGGACGTGTATATTCCATTAAGTTTCTCCAGCAAGAAATGGCATATGTTGGGGCCGGCCCAGTGGTGCAGTGGTTAAGTTCACACATTCTGCTCCAGTGGCCCGGGGTTCACCAGTTCAGATCCTGGGTGCAGATCTACGCACCGCTTGCCCAGCCACGCTGTGGTAGGCGTCCCACATATAAAGTAGAGGAAGATGGGCAAGGATGTTAGCTCAGGGCCAATCTTCCTCAGCAAAAAGAGGAGGATTGGTGGGAGATGTTAGCTCAGGGCTAATCTTCCTCAAAACAGAAAAAAAAAGAAATAGCATATGTCTCACCATGTAAGTTTCTTTGTAGCCCATCAGTAGATTTTGGCAGTCTTCTTCCTTAGGTCTAGATTGCTTTTTAGGATTATCTACAGGCATTTTGTGTATTTTTGCTGCTGCTGCGTCTGCTTCTGTTAACGGAAGCTTTCTCCATTATAGCTTATATTCTGTGATTGTTGTCTTGTAGAAAAGCTGTTCAGTTTTTATGCTTTAATCTTATGGCTGATCACTTAATGCATTATAAGAATTTTACGTTGATTCCCTTGAGTTTTAAGTACATTATTCTATTATCTTCCAACTGTGATCAGTTTATTTTGTACTTTTAAATAATTGTACATCTTGCTCCTGCTTTATTTATTTTTTTAATGTTTTTCATTGACTGCAACTTCCAGAAAAATGTTAAATAATAGTGATAGCAAACAATTTTGTTCTGTTTGTAATTAAAATGAGAATATCTCTGAAGTATGATTTTGGTTGTGGCTCAGAATTAGGTAATACTCTCTTCTTCTTAGTTGTCTCAACTTTTCATTACTAGTAGATATTAACTGTCAAAAATTTACTTTGGGTATTAAGCGAAACATTTTCTTTTTACTGCATCTTTTCACGTTAATATGTAGCAGATTGAGTGCGATATTTTAAATGCACAATTGGGCCACTAGAGGGTGCTGTGCTCCCACTTTTTAACTCCCCTGCGTTAAATTGCAGATTCTTTTGTTTAAAGTTCAAACATTTTCAATTTAATATGGTCCTTAAACTATTGTCCTCCTTTCAACTTTCTCCAAAGTGGCCCTGAATTAAGAATATGCTTTATTAAAAGTACTTCTTTTTTCCCCTTTACTTGGTCGGTTTTGTGGGGGTAAAATGTACACACAATAAAATTCACGATTTTAACGACCCAGAGAATTCTAACAAATACATGCAGTATTGTAACCAGCCCAGTTGTGATAGAGAACATTTCCGTCACCCCGATAAGTGTCCCCATACCTTTTGTAGTGAGACCCCGGAAACCCCAGATCTCTGCTGTCTCTATGTTGCCCTTTCCTGTCATTTCACGTAGACGGGATCGCGCGGTGCTGGTCTGCCGTGTCTGGCTTCCTCCTGTAGCTCATCCTTTCAGGTGGTCCAGTCACTCAGTAATTGCTCCTTTCTGTTGTGGAATAGCGTTCCATCACGTGGACACACGACAACTGGTTTATCCATTCACCAGGAGATGGACGTTTAGGGTTGTCTTAGCTTTGGGATGTTATGAACAAAACTGCTATGAACTTGCACATACACATCTTTGTCCTGACACATTCTCACCTCTCAAGCAAGTACATGACCGGGGTATTGCTGAGTGAGACGATTAGTATACGTTTAATTTTACGAGATGTCGCTTTCCTAACGGCTTCCCCCAGGTGGCTGTTCCGTTCCCCATTCCCACCAGCAGTGCGAGAGCTCCAGTCTGTCTCCACGTCTCCGTCAGCACTGGGTATAATCAGTCTCGTAAATTCTGGTGAGTGTGTAGCTCTGTCTCACTGCTTTTCCTCTGCATTTCCCTGATGTCTGAGGACATTGAGCATCTTTTCCTGTGCTTATTGGCCTTCTGATATCTTCCTTAGGGAACTGTCCAAATCTTTCAAAAAATTGGATTATCTCATTATTGAGCTGTAACAGCTCTTTATATATTCTGGATACAAGTCCTTTATATTTCTTGCAAATATTTTTTCACAGTCTATGGCTTGCTTTTTATTTGACTTAACAGTGCATTTTGAAGAGCAAATGTTCTTAATTTTGAAGTCCAATTTACTAATTGTTTAAATGTATGGTTCATGCTGTAGGTGTCCAACTTAAGAAATCTTGCCTAATCCTAGGTGACCGGGATTTTCTCCTGAGTTTTCTTCTGAAAGTCTCATAGCTTTAGCTTTTACACTGAGATCTATGATAGTTTCAATAAGTCTTTCTATATAATGTGAGGCAGTGGTTGAGTTTAAACGTTTTGTTTTGTTTTGTTGTTACACAGGGATAGTCAATTATTTCAGCCATTTGTTGAAAAGATTATCATTTCCCCCAGTGAACTGTCTTGGCACGTTGGTCAAAGATTCGTTGACTCTGTGGGAGTGGGTCCATTTCTGAGCGCACTGTCTTTCTTCTATGGATGTATGTCTGCTCCCCTTGGACCCTGACCCATGCCTCCTCCAGGAAGCTCTTGGAATCACTGACGCGAGCCCTCAGACCTGCTCTTTCTTAAAACTGGGTTGGCCGTCCCAGGTCCTTTGCATTTCCACATAATTAGTTTCTCAATTTCTACAGAAAAGCCTCCTGAGGTTTTGTTGGGGATCATATCAAATCTCCCCATGAATCTGGGGAGAACTGGCGGCAATGACAACACCGGGTCACGAGCGTCCATTACTTGGGTCCTCTGTAGTTGTTCTCAGAAGCATTTTATAGCCTTTGCATCTTTTGTTTAATTTGTATAATAAACGTATGTAAATTTATATAAACACCTATGAAATAAGTATTTTACATTCTTTGATATCGCTGTAACTGGAATTTTAAACAACTTTAATTTTCCAATTTTTCATTGTATTTATAACATATAAAAAATTTCCAACATATATTTTATTTTTGGTGTATGCAAATCCAGAGGACTTTTGTATACTGACCTTGTGTCCTACAACCTTGCTAAACTCACTTGTTAGTTTTAGCAGCTTTCTGTAGATTCCTTACATTTTCCTATGTAGGTTGTCACGTCTTTGTGAATAAAGCTGGTTTTATGTCTTCCTTTCTGTATGCCTTTTATTTATTTTTCTCACAAAGACCCTGTGGCAGGCAGAAGAACGGCCCTGAAGACACGCACATTCTCATCCTCAAGCCTGTGAATAAGTTAGTGACACCAAAGGGCAGGTGAGGCTGGGGTTGGAATGAGCGTGCTAATCTGCTAACTTCACGAGATTATTCTCGGTGGGATCCAGTGTAAACACAACGGTCCTTATAAGTGGCAGAGGCTGGCGGGGAGGAGGTCAGAGTGATGGGGTGACTCGAGCACCATTGCTGCTTTGAAGACGGAGGAAGGGGCCATGAGCCAATGAAAGTGGGCAGCTTCTAGAACCTGGAAAAGGCAAAGAAAGGGATTCTCCCCAGGAACCTCGGGAAGGAAGTGGCCCTGCCCACAGCCTGCTTCCAGCCCCAAGTGACCAGGTCCAGCCTCTGCTCTACAGAGCTGTGAGATGATGGGCACGAGCGGCCTTCAGGCACCGAGTTTGCGCTCATTTGTTACAGCAGCTCCAGGAAACCAACACAACCTCCAACGTTAGCAGAAGTGGTGAGTGTGGACGGAAGATGCTTGTTAAACGGAGCACGTTGATGTTTTTAAAAATAATGCTCTTTACAATGGTTGAAACGCTGCTACTCCCTAAACCCCCGCCGTGAATCTGGTCTGTGATAAGATGGACCTGCACCCGTTTATCATTAACCTCGGTGCTTTCTACTCTAGAACTGATGGGTGTTTTGATTGAAGCCTCCAGCTCGTGGTGGTGGGAAGTGTTGCCGACCTTCCTTCTGCTTCCTCCTTTACACTGTCTTTGCGTGTGTGCGGCACTCACTTTGAGCACTAGGGATTTCACACCACTCTACCTGAAGATCAGGATCGTTTTTTGGGAAAAAGTCATGGGAAATGAATCTCACTTAAGAAGGGCTTAGCAAGGCCGAGACGCGTTGCTAAAACCCCCGGACGCCCTGGACTCCGGGTGGGATCGCATCCGTCTGGCCTCTCTCAGGGCACAGAGCTGGGTCTGCAGGATTTCTCCTGAAAGGGTTTCTGAGGTCCTGGGGAAATGGCTGGTCAGAGGTTTGGGGCTTGTTTTCCTGGAGAGTCTGTCTGTCTGTCTCTCGAGTTCTCTCTGGTGAGATGTCCCATTTTGACACTTAAGCATATGAGAGACACCTTCTGGGTCTTCCTCCTGCCCCTCCAGCAGGGACTCCCCCATCCTCGGCACCGGGCTGCCTCCACCACCACTCACCGTCGCTCTTTGCTTCCTTTGCCTTGTTTTTCTTGTTGTGGTTTGGTCCCATCTTGCGGCATAGAATTGTGTGTTTATGGGTCAGACGCCATAAAGGATTCCGGGAGGCACGTAAAGAAGAGCACGCATTTCACCATTTACTCTCCATACTCAAACATCTGCAGGCCTGAGGGCTACAGCAGACCATCGAGGGACGCTCTGCTCCGCTGCAGGCCCGGCCATGGAGGAGCTGGCCACTGGGACGGCTGGGCTGCGGACCTCCCAGCACGACGTACTGTGCTTTGTGCTGTGGATGCCTGATCCTGCCGTGGGAGGAAGGACACAGCCCAGACCCGCCAGATGCAGGTCCTCGGGGAGGAGAGGCGCTCTGAGCTGCTCCTGGCCAGTCACGCCGTGACTAAACCAGCCTTCGGAGAGAACGATTCTCCCAGGGCCGGGGTGAACCGGGGCCCCACCCTCAAAACGTTACATTTAAATTGTCACTCTTCCGGGTCATTCTGCCAGGGCTGCTCATGGCAGCTGTGTGTGTGTGCATGCGTGTGAGAAGATGTACATGCATGTGTGTATGTGTGAGTGGACGTCTGCGAGAGGACATGTGTGCACGTGTGTGAACATGTGTGTATGTGAGTGGACATGTGTGCACGTGTGTGAACATGTGTGTATGTGTGAGTGGACGTCTGTGAGAGGACATGTGTGCACGTGCGAACATGTGTGTATGTGAGTGGACGTGTGTGAGAGGACATGTGTGCACGTGTGTGAACATGTGTGTATGTGTGAGTGGACGTCTGTGAGAGGACATGTGTGCACGTGTGTGAACATGTGTGTATGTGTGAGTGGACGCGTGTGAGAGGACATGTGTGCACGTGTGAGTGGACGTGTGTCCATGTGTGACAGGACATGTGTGCACGTGTGTGAACATGTGTGCATGTGTGAGTGGACGTGTCTGTGAGAGGACATGTGTGCACGTGTGTGAACATGTGTGTATGTGTGAGTGGACGTGTCTGTGAGAGGACGTGTGTGAACATGTGTGTATGTGTGAGTGGACGTCTGTGAGAGGACATGTGTGCACGTGTGTGAACCTGTGTGTATGTGTGAGCGGACGCCTGTGAGAGGACATGTGTGCACATGTGAACATGTGTGTATGTGAGAGGACATGTGTGCACGCGTGTGAACATGTGTGTATGTGTGAGTGGACGTCTGTGAGAGGACATGTGTGCACGTGTGTGAACATGTGTGTATGTGTGA